>NC_092338.1:291147600-291459200 GCF_046630445.1 Rutidosis leptorrhynchoides
GGCAGATTTATGAGAATTGAGATAGTTTCAGACTTGATCGATCGATTGAAAACCGTTCAGTTAGTAGCATTGAATGACGAAAACCTAAAGACTGAGCAAATGACCAAAAGAAAATTTGACCTATGCAGTGATTCTAGAGGATTAAAGACCTATAAAGACAGAATTTGGGTGCCTATGCTTGGAGAATTGAGGGATTTAATCCTTACAGAAGCGCATAAATCTAGACTGACAGTGCATCCAGGTAGTACTAAGATGTATAGGGATTTGAAAACGTTGTATTGGTGGCCGACAATGAAGACAAATGTTGCAGGTTTCGTTGAGAAATGTCATATTTGTGCGCAAGTTAAAGCAGAACATCAGAAACCATATGGATCTCTATGACAGTTAGAAATTTCTCAGTGGAAATGGGATCATATAACGAGGGATTTTGTAACCAAGTTACCCCGAACCCAGAAGGGACATGACATGATCTGGGTGATAGTAGATCGTCTGACAAAGAGTGCTCACTTCTTGGCTACTCGTGAAACTGCTTCGTTAAGTGATTTGGCAGAGTTGTACTTGAAAGAAATCGTTAGTTGATATGGTGTACCGTTTTCTATAGTTTCCGACAGACATACTAGGTTTGTATCGAACTTCTGGAACAATTTACAACAAAATTTGGGTACGCGTGTGGATTTAAGTACAACATATCACCCACAAACTTTAACGCCCTTAAACGATAATTTTTTTTTTTAATGAGTTGACCACCCAACCCAGTGTTATGCCACGGCGCGGCTATCCTGGGCGCGGCGCGACCACGCAAAGGATTTCAAACCAGATTTTCAGTCCTCCTGATTTCAAAACACGTGTTATGCCGCGGCGCGGCAAATGAGGTCGCGGCTCGACCATATGCTGTCGCTGGTACTAACTTTAACTGCTTTAAAAAAAATCACATTTTCACCATTTCTTCCTCACCCAACACATTTTAACAACATAGTACATAAACAAACTTAATTAAAACAGTTTATTACATCATTAAACATCACAAAAATCATTTAGTCATGAACAATACGCTTTCACATCTTAAATATAACTTTTGGTCCCAACTTTCAAGAGAAACATAATTCATGAGTACAAAAGTCTTAGCGTTGATGAGCGGTATCAATCGAGCTAGATTCAAAATAGGGACTTGCACTACCACTTACTATATGACCAATGCTCCGCTGTCCTCAAATAGGCTCCTTACCTTCACGGTGTCCTTTCGTTCCTATAAAAACATAAACACAACATGGGAGTAAGCTTTCATGCTTAGTGAGTTATAGGCAAATAAAAGAACATATATCATTGAGCATAAACAATGCATCACTTAATCTTTCCAACCCGAATGGTTACTTACTTACTTTCGGATCCGACTCCATTTCTTACCATAGACATAACTTACTAAGGCCAATCCTAGTAATTATGTCTAAGCTAAACACGACCATAGGCATACACATATGCCTAAGCTACCTTAATCACATTACATACATACATAGACACCCAAAGTGTCTAAGTGATGTGCGTAGAGGTGTATACGAAATAGTTATATTTTTACTACGAAATACGACGAAATATGATACAAGTTTTAATTAATTTATTTACAAATGGGATATACCTAAACTCTGCTACAACACTATAGGCAGTGTATCTAATCGTAGAGTAGTATAATTTTTAGTAAGTCCGGTTCGTTCCACAGGGAGACGACTTATTTTACACTATATTTTAAACAACTATATTTGTACAAAATATATATTTTTATATATAATAATAATAATATAAAAGGGGGTTTACCGTTTAATGACCGGTTTGTCGATTTTATATTTTAAGTCACAATTAAAACCTAATGAAAAATATAAATGACGATAATTTAAATGCGATAATTAAAAGTGCAATAAATAAAATGACAGTAAATAAAAGTGCGATGAGATATAAAATAAAGGAATTATGCTTATTTAAACTTCCGTAATCATGATGTTTGACGTGTTGATTTTAGTTTATTACCATGGGTTAATTGTCCTTTGTCCTGGATTATTCAATATGTCCATCTGGTTTTTGTCCATAACAGTCCGTCAGTCATAAATATAAAGTGCGAGTGTCCTCGTCAAATTATTCTTATATCCGAAGTCAAATATTCCAACTAATTGGGGACTTAAACTATAATTACACCAATTTTCCTTGTATATAATTCACCCCTATTTTAATATGTCCATTGACTATTAATCCATTCCCGTGTCCAGTTAAATGAACGATTATTAGTACTTATAAATATCCTGCCCATCGTGTCCGATCGAGTGTATGTGGTTATTTATAGGTACGTCCAATTGTAAATCTTTATATTAAATTAACAAACTATCATTCAATTAAACAAATATAAAGCCCATTAATAGCCCATAGTCCAATTTCCACAAGTGTCGTTCTTTTGTCCAAACCCCAATTATGGTACAAAGCCCAATTACCCCGTCTTTAATATTTAGTCCAACATCATGATTACTTCGGCTCAAATAAGCATAATAATAACTTAAATACGAGACATTAATTTAAAAAGGAGAACATAACTTACATTGAGTATTTATCGCGTAGTGTTATACGGACAGAACTTCGACTTCAAAACCCGTAATTAACCGTTACATTAACTTAAACTAACTAATATAAAACTAAACTAATTTATATTATATATATATATATATATATATATATATATATATATATATATATATATATATATATATATATATATTACAGAGATAGAGAGTTTCATTTTTGGTGTAAAAACTCGGCAGAAGCTCGTACCTTTTATAGGGAAATTCTGATTTTGGCTGCTCCGCGAGTGTGGAATTTTGTAGGCAATTTGCTCCACGAGTGCGGAGTTCCCTGGGCCAGCTCACCAACTTTTGGATTTTTACTTGTCGACATATTATAAATATAAATATAATATATAAATAATTTATATAATTATTTAAATATTATATTATATTTATGTGCATAGTTGACTCATAATTTTGGCTCCGTTGTTTCGTACGTTTACGCCCGGTTTATGTCTCAGTTCCGGTTTTTCGAACGTCTTTTCGTATATTTTAATATCGTGTAATTTGCGTTCCGCGACTTGCGTTCTTGTCATTTTTAGACGTTTCTTATCAATAAATTGAACCACTTGGATTGTATCTTGTACATTTGAGCTTTTTGGACATTTGCGTCTTCAAACCTTCGTTTTCGCCTTTTGTCTTCGCACTTATTTATTTAAACGAATATTACTTGAAAATAGAACATTTGCAACTGAAAACTTCACATATTAGAAGGATATTGATACTAAATATATGTTTATTTGGAGCACTATCAAATATCCCCACACTTGAACATTGCTTGTCCTCAACCAATACAGAACTTGAAATTAAATCACACGAATCACTTCTTTATTCTTCACACTTTATACATCAGTGATTTTGATACGGCGGTATAAACAATGATAGTAACGATGTGGTTTACAGTCCCACATGACTATGAAAATTTAGATCCTTTAAGGAAATTGGATCTTTTATGAAAACATTTAATCTTTTGAAAATTCATTCTAGATTTTACCCTAGATAAGTTTTCTGATTTAACCCACCATCGGTGTTGCAAAATATTTTTGTAGATCAATATTTTGGCTAAAACTTTTAGGTTCATGTAATCCACTGCTATCCCTGTATCGAAAAGCACACATCCAGTTTACTTGTTCCATATATTACCTTTCGGCAAACTACCGTCCGGTTGTAAAGGAAAGCGATGAAAAAGAAACTGTTAAGGCAATGTCTAATGACATGTATTTGTTCATGGTCTAAAACGTGTTGGATGCAGTTACTATCCTTTGTAGGAGCAATAGTAAAGATCACCCTATGATTTTTCGGTCTGGCACAAGGTCCTGTCTCCGACCATGCTATGCAACCACCGTTCTTACGGTTGACACCCGATTTGGTTCAGGTGACCTAATGAATTCTGGTAAATTCTTAGGATTTTACGTTCAATGATAATGAACTCATTGAAAATAGGTTTTCAGAAAACAAATCGGTTTTAATTTGATCAAAATATTTTTTTGTTCAAGCTCGAGTTTAGATATCATTGAATTCCATGAGTTTGTAATTCTCAATCTTTAAAGTCAATCTCAAGGATTGAGTAATATCAGTCTTAAAAGCTGATTTTTTTGATCTTTAAGGAGATTATCCTTTCCGGGGATCTGATTCATTAGTCTTATCAAGCTAATTTGCACGGCACCCTCCCCATTTTACGAGACAAATCCTCTCATGGTTAGGATAAGTCTGACCACTTGGCGACCCTGTTTGATGCTGAGGTCCGTGGATTTCCAGCTGATTTTTGAGAAAACTTTTCAAGGTTTTTCGTAGACTCTACAACTGGTCTGGACGACAACTTCTTGACCTAAATCAAGAAGCGCGTGTCTTTTTCGAAAGACTTTACTTCCTTTTAATGATGGAATTGATTCATCGTGTAGATCCATCTATTCTTTCAAAAGTATTACAATAAATCGGGTAAAATGGTTAATTTTGTCCAAAACAAAAGTATC
Source organism: Rutidosis leptorrhynchoides (assembly GCF_046630445.1). NCBI lineage: Eukaryota > Viridiplantae > Streptophyta > Magnoliopsida > Asterales > Asteraceae > Rutidosis > Rutidosis leptorrhynchoides. The sequence goes on from NC_092338.1 coordinate 291,152,174, forward strand.
TTTGTACAAAATATGTGATATATGTTTTAAAGAACTTGGTAAATTTTTCCCACACTTGGCTTTTATTTTCCTTTATTTTCCTTTTTATTGTCCTCTATTCCATTTTAAATGAATTCAAACATTTTGGGTTGTTTCTCAATTTATGTCCTTTCCGAGGTAACAATAATTTCGGTGTTAACACCTAGTTTTATCGTTCATAAATATGTATAAACATGATTTTGAATTCATTTATTTGAAAAATTTGAAAAATTTTACTAGAATTGGGTAGTCAGTATATAAGACTAGGGCTGTTCTTTATTATCAGAGAGCACTAGATTATAATACAACTACTGCGTTACTAGTATTTTTAATGGTAACCAAATGTATATGTCAAAAATTTTAAAAATCCGAAAGAATTTAACTCCTTCCCACACTTAAGATCTTGCAATGCCCTCATTTGCAAGAAATCAGTAACAATTTAAATTATTGAGGGTGATTAGCGTAGAAAAAATGATTAAATTTTACCAAAGTTTCCAAACATATTGGTGTTTGTTTGTTGAATGATAAATGGTGCACATCATTTGTTCATTCCTGCAGTTGTTATTTCACATATATTTTGCATCTTAAAAAACGGTTGCTTTTCTGAACTGTTTGCTAAACTTTGAAAATGCGTCTTTTACCCTAATTTATCATGTATGTTCATTAACGAGTTATGCACTGACCCGAACCCCTAATTTAACGTTAAGTGGGGTTAGACTTCCCCATACTTAGCTGACGACATGTGAAGTCAGTAGAATAAGTTCCACGAATTAGAATAGTGAGCCAGTTATTTACATCTCGGGTGGTGTATAATATATCAATGGGTTTAAAGTTTAGACCCACCCGATCGTCACTACTTAATTCTTTTTTAAGTGTAGCTTTTAGTAAATGGATATGTCTCTTTTCTGGTTCTTGGTCAAATGGATCGATATACACCGACATACATACTATAGGGTGGACAATTCCTAACATTTTCTTCCGTTCATTCTCGGGATCAAAGGTTTCACCTCTATTACCCAATTGGGTGAAATCCGAGGTGTCATTATCTATTACAGCTTGTAGTTCATCTTTGGTAGTTGACTCGTCTATTGAGAATATTGGGTTGGAAGGTTGTGGAATGGTGAATTTCGGGATCGAAGCAAATTCTTCTTCATTAATGGTACTTATCGGTCCCACCATTTTGGTCTCGGGGGTAAAATTTTTAACGTTATCATTTTCCCAAGAGTACCAATTTTTCACCCTTACTTCTTCTTCATCCATTGATGGATCGATGATTTCGTCGGTAGAGGCTAATGTGTCGATATGTTGTAAAATTGGTAATGCTGAATAAAAAGTATCATCGGGATAATTGGTGATTTCGGAGCTCTCGAATTCATAAAAATTCGATGATATGAGATTTTCTTGCATAATACTCCTCAGATCAACAGGTGTGTAATCTGATAGAGTTTCAGCTTGCCGATTTACAAACTCTCTCATTTATTCATTTTGAGCATCGAGTTCTTCGAGTTTGATTTTCATATTGTCTAAAAGATTTTCAGACACATAATTTTCCTCGTCTTCTGGTTGTTGAGTTTGGAAATATTCTTGGGAATAATCCCAATTTGAATTGTATTTTTCATAATCGTTCCATTCAGGTTCCGTGGGTGCGTAATTTTTCATAGGAACATAATAAAAACATTCCCATGTTGAGTGATAATCTCCACAAATTTCACAACTAGTTATTGTTTCGTCATTCGTGATCTAAGATTGACCGAATGAATTTTCATCAACACTCGTTTGAGAGTATTGATTTAATTGATTTCGCATGTCAGAAAGAGTTTCCAACATATTCTCGAGGTTTTCCATACTACACTTATTACCAAATTTTAGCTACAATGTGGTGCATTTATTAATTATCCAATTAGTTATAAAATAAAATAAAAAAATTATATAAGTTATCAAATTAATAGACTTTTCTGCTTTTGCCCACGTTTCGAATAGCCAATAGATGTAGCAGGGAGCCAGAACCCTTTAAATCAGAAGCTCACAACTCAGCCACTAACAAATCCAACTATTACTACGAAATAGAAAATTTGGATGTCTATCAATTTAACCACTTAAAATAATTTTTCGTTGAAGTTTAAAGAAATTTTAGAGAAGAAATAGAAAATTCTATGTCCTAAAAGCTAGAGCAGCAAAAAATAAGAAAGAAAAAGAGCGCGTCGAAAAACGTCGAAAAATAAAAATCGAAAAATAATAGGCGTCGAAAAATAAAAATAAGAAAGTAGCCCGTCGAAACTTAAAAAGGTACTAAAATTTATAAACAGCGTCACAAAATTCTAAAGCACCTAAATCTTAATCTAAAGAAAAGGCACTTAAGGGATTTTACGGCAAAGCCTAAAAGTCTAGAAATATAAAATATTATGGCAAAAACTAAGTTTAAAGCTAATTACGAACGATAAATATACAAATATTTAAAATATATAAATTATAAAAAGAGACAAAAAATGACAAAATTACTTATTTTTATAAAAATATTATTTTTATATTATTTATTATATAAATATATTAAACTGTATAATTAATAATAATAATTAAAACTTAATATTACTAATTAAAAATTAAAACTAAAATAAACTAATTAATATATTATAACTAAACCCTAAATAATAATAATAAATATATTAAAACCCTACGCGAATTAAATGCAGTCCAAGGTTTGGGTCTGTCACGTCGGCCATGCGACCGCATGGTTTTACAACATCCGACTCATGCGATCGCATGGGCCTGGTTTCCAGGTTTTTTTTTATATTGTTTTTCTAAAAATTATATATAAATATATTTATACAAAAATAAATTAAAAATATAGCGTTTCGGCGAGTCCCCGGCAGCGGCGCCAAAAACTTGATGTGCGTAGAGGTGTATACGAAATAGTTATATTTTTACTACGAAATACGACGAAATATGATACAAGTTTTAATTAATTTATTTACAAATGGGATATACCTAAACTCTGCCACAACACTATAGGCAGTGTACCTAATCGTAGAGTAGTATAGTTTTTAGTAAGTCCGGTTCGTTCCACAGGGAGACGACTTATTTTACACTATATTTTAAACAACTATATTTGTACAAAATATATATTTTTATATATAATAATAATAATATAAAAGGGAGTTTACCTTTTAATGACCGGTTTGTCGATTTTATATTTTAAGTCACAATTAAAACCTAATGAAAAATATAAATGACGATAATTTAAATGCGATAATTAAAAGTGCAATAAATAAAATGACAGTAAATAAAAGTGCGATGAGATATAAAATAAAGGAATTATGCTTATTTAAACTTCCGTAATCATGATGTTTGACGTGTTGATTTTAGTTTATTACCATGGGTTAATTGTCCTTTGTCCTGGATTATTCGATATGTCCATCTGGTTTTTGTCCATAACAGTCCATCAGTCATAAGTATAAAGTGCGAGTGTCCTCGTCAAATTATTCTTATATCCGAAGTCAAATATTCCAACTAATTGGGGACTTAAACTATAATTACACCAATTTTCCTTGTATATAATTCACCCCTGTTTTAATAAGTCCATTAACTATTAATCCATTCCCGTGTCCGGTTAAATGAACGATTATTAGTACTTATAAATATCCCGCCCATCGTGTCCGATCGAGTGTATGTGGTTATTTATAGGTACGTCCAATTTTAAATCTTTATATTAAATTAACGAACTATCATTCAATTAAACAAATATAAAGCCCATTAATAGCCCATAGTCCAATTTCCATAAGTGTCGTTCTTTTGTCCAAACCCCAATTATGGTACAAAGCCCAATTACCCCGTCTTTAATATTTAGTTCAATATCATGATTACTTCGGCTCAAATAAGCATAATAATAACTTAAATACGATACATTAATTTAAAAAGGAGAACATAACTTACATTGAGTATTTATCGCGTAGTGTTATACGGACAGAACTTCGACTTCAAAACCCGTAATTAACCGTTACATTAACTTAAACTAACTAATATAAAACTAAACTAATTTATATTATATATATAAATATTATATATAAATATATATATATATATATATATATATATATATATATATATATATATATATATATATATATATATATATATATATATATATATATTACAGAGATAGAGAGTTTCATTTTTGGTGTAAAAACTCGGCAGAAGCTCGTGCCTTTTATAGGCAAATTCTGATTTTGGCTGCTCCGCGAGTGCGGAGTTTTGTAGGCAATTTTCTCCGCGAGTGCGGAGTTCCCTGGGCCAGCTCACCAACTTTTGGATTTTTACTTGTCGACATATTATAAATATAAATATAATATATAAATAATTTATATAATTATTTAAATATTATATTTTATTTATGTGCATAGTTGACTCATAATTTTGGCTCCGTTGTTTCGTACGTTTACGCCCGATTTATGTCTCAGTTCCGATTTTTCGAACGTCTTTTCGTATATTTTAATATCGTGTAATTTGCGTTCCGCGACTTGCGTTCTTGTCATTTTTAGACGTTTCTTATCAATAAATTGAACCACTTGGATTGTATCTTGTACATTTGAGCTTTTTGAACGTTTGCGTCTTTAAATCTTCGTTTTCGCCTTTTGTCTTCGCACTTATTTATTTAAACGAATATTACTTGAAAATAGAACATTTGCAACTGAAAACTTCACATATTAGAAGGATATTGATACTAAATATATGTTCATTTGGAGCACTATCACTAAGCTAAGTCATACCATAGACAAGATCATTAAGCAAGCTTAATGACCTTGCCTAAGCTAATCATCAACCATAGACACAATTATTAGGCATGCCTAATAATCCTAACTAAGCTATCCATCTAGTGCACTTAGTCGTTGCCCTTTTGCACGGATGCAATCCGGGAACACTAAGCCACTCTTGACTCGCACAATTTACCCCCTATAAACTCACCTTGGTTAAACGAGATTCCTTGGTCGCTTGGAGTTCCTTTGTCTTGATTAACACCTATACATGAGCTAATCTCGTCAATAACATAATTCAAACGAATTTACATCTTTCAAATGTTTACAACACTATCATATACTTACACATTTGACTTAATCTTTCTAAATCTCCTTTTTACCTCATCATTCACATGAACATTCATAAAGTATCATTTTTCTTCAATAATCAAGTTCTCTAATTTAATCCATACAATTTAGAACTTAACCTTCTTAACAACAATTACATATAACAATTTCAACAATTCAAAACATAAACTTTCTTCTTCACAATTTAGCTAAATCTCATAATCATCTTCATTGAGGCATTTCATCAAACACCTAGTGTGCATAAACCCATATTAACTACTAGCATCCTTAAAATCATCATATATCACAACATCATTACATGTAACAATTTCATACATGAACTTACATTTAAACATCACTTGAATTCATTTTTAAATCATACAAATGTGCACACTCACAATAATAACAACTTATAAACTTGAGATTCACCTAGAACACCCACTTTAGTGGTACAAGAGACATAGAAGCTCATACCTTGTCTTTAGGATTTATGAAACCTAAGTGTGCACAAATAAAGAAGATATTGAAGATTTGTAACTTGCTACAATGATTAAGGCACACAAGATTTCATGAATTTCTACTTGCATGTGCTAAATTCTTCCAATTGAAGATTTCTCCTTCTTCCTTATTTGGGTCGCTACACACACACACACACACAAACTAAGCTTTCTGGATTTTACTTTTGCAACTGATAGAATTTCCAGCATTTTACAAGTTTCATTAATTATCTTTACCTTAATTGCACTTTCTACCCTCCCCACCAAAACCATAATATGGGAGGTCCTTAGACTAACTTTGCATCTCTAGTCCCTTATTAACTTAACTAACAAATCTTAAATATCATCCATTTATAATACATAAATAATGCCAACAATATATATATATATATATATATATATATATATATATATATATATATATATCAATATTAAATTACATAAAATATTACCTTAGTTATTTGGGATGTTACAACTCTCCCTCCGTTAGATTGTTCGCGTCCTCGCCAACCATTCTTGGTGCAACGATGGATAATACTTCATAAGCCATTCTTCGAGTTCCAACGTACATTCGGAACCCTTTCTAAATTTCCATAGAACTTTCAACAACATTACCGACTTATTTCTTAATTGCTTAACCTTTTGGTCTAAAATCTTTATTGGCTTTTCCGCATATCTTAACTTATCGTCAACCTCAATCTCATTTTGTGGAACATACGTTGATTCATCCGCCAAACACTTTCTTAAATGTGACACATGAAACGTGTCATGTATGTTACTCAATTCATCGGGTAAGGCCAAACGGTAAGCTACCTTCCCGATTCTCGCAACTATCACAAATGGTCCCACAAATCTTGAACCCAATTTTCCCCTTTTTCGAAAATGAATTATACCCTTCCACGGGGAAACCTTAAGCATTACCTTATCACCCACTTGAAATTCTATCGGCTTCCTTCTTTATCCGCATATGACTTTTGTCGATCTTGTGCTGCTTTCATTCTTTCACGAATTTGATCTATCATTTCGGTTGTTTGTTGCACTACTTCCGTGCTTCCTAATTCCCTTTGACCCACTTCACCCCAACATATTGGGGTCCTACACTTTCTTCCATACAACATCTCATAAGGTGCCATTTTGATGGTAGAATGATAACTATTATTGTACGAAAATTCAACTAAAGGTAGGTGAGTATCCCAACTACCACCAAAATCGATGATACACGCCCTCAACATATCCTCAAGAGTTTGGATAGTTCGCTCACTTTTGTAACATCCCGCATTTTTCTGTTAAATTATTTTAACGCCCGTCTTTTTTTTTAGATAATATCTTCAGTTATCTAAATTCGTACCTTTCGTTAACTAACGTTAATAATATTTTCGATATTCGATTATAAGATCTCTCGTTAATGTGCGTTTTTAAAAATATTCGTTCGGTTAATTCTCGCACCCGCTTTTAAACTCGAGGGACTATTGGCGTCAAGTGGGCAAACTAGTTGACTAGGTCAACTAGTCAACCCACCACTACCACCACTCATTCAATCCCACATCTCTTTCTCTCTTTTCTCTCTACTTCCATTTTTGGAACTCAAACACCCAATCCACTAATTCATCATCTATTTCAATTCAAGCAATCAAACATCAAAACAAATTACATTTTCGTTATCCTCTCTTCATCCTCTACATTTTGGTACCAATTTCATCTCGTTTGGGTAACGTTTCTAAAACACTAGATTTCTCTAAATTCATTTTATATACTTGAAATGGTGTTAATTAGTGTCTATGGCTCAAGTATAACATGAATACATGCTTTGTTTGCTCGATTTGTTGTTTTGAGTAGCTAGTTTGAATATTTGAAATGGTTGTGCTTAATCTTGAGTTTTGGGTGATTTAATGTTGTTAAATTGTTAAAGTTCATGTTTTAATTGTGTTACTAGTATCACTAGCTTCGTTTTGATGTATAGGTTGAATAAGAAAACTTCAAACACATGAATATTGATTTGTGAGTTTTGGTTAGGGTTTGATAACTCTTAAAATGGACTTTTGATGATTTGAATGCCATGAAATGTTGTTGGTAAGTGTTTAGTTGTATTGCATGTTTCATTACCTTCAAAACGGCATATCATATGTATAAATTGGTTTCCCGAATCATGAAATGTATTTTGCGAACTTGAGACTTTGATTATGAACATTTAACGATCATTTGACGAGGTTTTTGTTGTTGTAAATGATGAACTCGATTGATGATATGTGGTTAGTTGTATTGCTTTTTAAAATACCTTTCCAACGATATAAGATACATATTCTAAGTGTTTTCGGTTCACAAATTGTGTTAGTTTGAGTTTTGGTTCGTGCACTTGTGTGTTTCAGCAAAACAGGGTCTGCATACTGATCTGGACGCCGTCCAGATTTTTAGACGCCGTCTAGTCCTTCAATGTTGGATGCCGTCCAGCAAATTTGGATGCCGTCCAGATGAACTGCCAGATTCTGTTTCGCTTGGTCATTCACCGTTTAATTCTAACTATGCTACGCACCTCCTATTAACATGAAACTTGGCCAACATGTGAAATGTCCCGTTCTTATTGATTAAAAACGTTCCATATTAATTGATTTCGTTGCGAGGTTTTGACCTCTATATGAGACGTTTTTCAAAGACTGCATTCATTTTTAAAACAAACCATAACCTTTATTTCATAAATAAAGGTTTAAAAAGCTTTACGTAGATTATCAAATAATGATAATCTAAAATATCCTGTTTACACACGACCTTTACATAATGGTTTACAATACAAATATGTTACATCGAAATCAGTTTCTTGAATGCAGTTTTTACACAATATCATACAAACATGGACTCCAAATCTTGTCCTTATTTTAGTATGCAACAGCGGAAGCTCTTAATATTCACCTGAGAATAAACATGCTTTAAACGTCAACAAAAATGTTGGTGAGTTATAGGTTTAACCTATATATATCAAATCGTAATAATAGACCACAAGATTTCATATTTCAATACACATCCCATACATAGAGATAAAAATCATTCATATGGTGAACACCTGGTAACCGACATTAACAAGATGCATATATAAGAATATCCCCATCATTCCGGGACACCCTTCGGATATGATATAAATTTCGAAGTACTAAAGCACCCGGTTCTTTGGATGGGGTTTGTTAGGCCCAATAGATCTATCTTTAGGATTCGCGTCAATTAGGGTGTCTGTTCCCTAATTCTTAGATTACCAGACTTAATAAAAAGGGGCATATTCGATTTCGATAATTCAACCATAGAATGTAGTTTCACGTACTTGTGTCTATTTTGTAAATCATTTATAAAACCTGCATGTATTCTCATCCCAAAAATATTAGATTTTAAAAGTGGGACTATAACTCACTTTCACAGATTTTTACTTCGTCGGGAAGTAAGACTTGGCCACTGGTTGATTCACGAACCTATAACAATATATACATATATATCAAAGTATGTTCAAAATATATTTACAACACTTTTAATATATTTTGATGTTTTAAGTTTATTAAGTCAGCTGTCCTCGTTAGTAACCTACAACTAGTTGTCCACAGTTAGATGTACAGAAATAAATCGATAAATATTATCTTGAATCAATCCACGACCCAGTGTATACGTATCTCAGTATTGATCACAACTCAAACTATATATATTTTGGAATCAACCTCAACCCTGTATAGCTAACTCCAACATTCACATATAGAGTGTCTATGGTTGTTCCGAAATATATATAGATGTGTCGACATGATAGGTCGAAACATTGTATACGTGTCTATGGTATCTCAAGATTACATAATATATAATACAAGTTGATTAAGTTATGGTTGGAATAGATTTGTTACCAATTTTCACGTAGCTAAAATGAGAAAAATTATCCAATCTTGTTTTACCCATAACTTCTTCATTTTAAATCCGTTTTGAGTGAATCAAATTGCTATGGTTTCATATTGAACTCTATTTTATGAATCTAAACAAAAAAAGTATAGGTTTCTAGTCGGAAAAATAAGTTACAAGTCGTTTTTGTAAAGGTAGTCATTTCAGTCGAAAGAACGACGTCTAGATGACCATTTTAGAAAACATACTTCCACTTTGAGTTTAACCATAATTTTTGGATATAGTTTCATGTTCATAATAAAAATCATTTTCTCAGAATAACAACTTTTAAATCAAAGTTTATCATAGTTTTTAATTAACTAACCCAAAACAGCCCGCGGTGTTACTACGACGGCGTAAATCCGGTTTTACGGTGTTTTTCGTGTTTCCAGGTTTTAAATCATTAAGTTAGCATATCATATAGATATAGAACATGTGTTTAGTTGATTTTAAAAGTCAAGTTAGAAGGATTAACTTTTGTTTGCGAACAAGTTTAGAATTAACTAAACTATGTTCTAGTGATTACAAGTTTAAACCTTCGAATAAGATAGCTTTATATGTATGAATCGAATGATGTTATGAACATCATTACTACCTTAACTTCCTTGGATGAACCTACTGGAAAAGGGAAAAATGGATCTAGCTTCAATGGATCCTTGGATGGCTCAAAGTTCTTGAAGCAAAATCATGACACGAAAACAAGTTCAAGTAAGATCATCACTTGAAATAAGATTGTTATAGTTATAGAAATTGAACCAAAGTTTGAATATGATTATTACCTTGTATTAGAATGATAACCTACTGTAAGAAACAAAGATTTCTTGAGGTTGGATGATCACCTTACAAGATTGGAAGTGAGCTAGCAAACTTGAAAGTATTCTTGATTTTATGAAACTAGAACTTTTGGAATTTATGAAGAACACTTAGAACTTGAAGATAGAACTTGAGAGAGTTCAATTAGATGAAGAAAATTGAAGAATGAAAGTGTTTGTAGGTGTTTTTGGTCGTTGGTGTATGGATTAGATATAAAGGATATGTAATTTTGTTTTCATGTAAATAAGTCATGAATGATTACTCATATTTTTGTAATCTTATGAGATATTTCATGCTAGTTGCCAAATGATGGTTCCCACATGTGTTAGGTGACTCACATGGGCTGCTAAGAGCTGATCATTGGAGTGTATATACCAATAGTACATACATCTAAAAGCTGTGTATTGTACGAGTACGAATACGGGTGCATACGAGTAGAATTGTTGATGAAACTGAACGGGAATGTAATTGTAAGCATTTTTGTTAAGTAGAAGTATTTTGATAAGTGTATTGAAGTCTTTCAAAAGTGTATAAATACATATTAAAACACTACATGTATATACATTTTAACTGAGTCGTTAAGTCATCGTTAGTCGTTACATGTAAGTGTTGTTTTGAAACCTTTAGGTTAACGATCTTGTTAAATGTTGTTAACCCAATGTTTATAATATCAAAAGAGATTTTAAATTATTATATTATCATGATATTATGATGTACGAATATCTCTTAATATGATATATATACATTAAATGTCGTTACAACGATAAACGTTACATATATGTCTCGTTTCAAAATCATTAAGTTAGTAGTCTTGTTTTTACATATGTAGTTCATTGTTAATATAATTAATGATATGTTTACTTATCATAATATCATGTTAACTATATATATAACCATATATATGTCATCATATAGTTTTTTTTACAAGTTTTAACGTTCGTGAATCACCGGTCAACTTGGGTGGTCAATTGTCTATATGAAACCTATTTCAATTAATCAAGTCTTAACAAGTTTAATTGCTTAACATGTTGGAAACATTTAATCATGTAAACATCAATCTCAATTAATATATATAAACATGGAAAAGTTCGGGTCACTACAGTACCTACCCGTTAAATAAATTTCGTCCCGAAATTTTAAGCTGTTGAAGGTGTTGACGAATCTTCTGGAAATAGATGCGGGTATTTCTTCTTCATCTGATCTTCACGCTCCCAGGTGAACTCGGGTCCTCTACGAGCATTCCATCGAACCTTAACAATTGGTATCTTGTTTTGCTTAAGTCTTTTAACCTCACGATCCATTATTTCGACGGGTTCTTCGATGAATTGGAGTTTTTCGTTGATTTGGATTTCATCTAACGGAATAGTGAGATCTTCTTTAGCAAAACATTTCTTCAAATTCGAGACGTGGAAAGTGTTATGTACAGCCGCGAGTTGTTGAGGTAACTCAAGTCGGTAAGCTACTGGTCCGACACGATCAATAATCTGGAATGGTCCAATATACCTTGGATTTAATTTCCCTCGTTTACCAAATCGAACAACGCCTTTCCAAGGTGAAACTTTAAGCATGACCATCTCTCCAATTTCAAATTCTATATCTTTTCTTTTAATGTCAGCGTAGCTCTTTTGTCGACTTTGGGCAGTTTTCAACCGTTGTTGAATTTGGATGATCTTCTCGGTAGTTTCTTGTATAATCTCCGGACCCGTAATCTGTCTATCCCCCACCTCACTCCAACAAATCGGAGACCTGCACTTTCTACCATAAAGTGCTTCAAACGGCGCCATCTCAATGCTTGAATGGTAGCTGTTGTTGTAGGAAAATTCTGCTAACGGTAGATGTCGATCCCAACTGTTTCCGAAATCAATAACACATGCTCGTAGCATGTCTTCAAGCGTTTGTATCGTCCTTTCGCTCTGCCCATCAGTTTGTGGATGATAGGCAGTACTCATGTCTAGACGAGTTCCTAATGCTTGCTGTAATGTCTGCCAGAATCTTGAAATAAATCTGCCATCCCTATCAGAGATAATAGAGATTGGTATTCCATGTCTGGAGACGACTTCCTTCAAATACAGTCGTGCTAACTTCTCCATCTTGTCATCTTCTCTTATTGGTAGGAAGTGTGCTGATTTGGTGAGACGATCAACTATTACCCAAATAGTATCAAAACCACTTGCAGTCCTTGGCAATTTAGTGATGAAATCCATGGTAATGTTTTCCCATTTCCATTCCGGGATTTCGGGTTGTTGAAGTAGACCTGATGGTTTCTGATGCTCAGCTTTGACCTTAGAACACGTCAAACATTCTCCTACGTATTTAGCAACATCGGCTTTCATACCCGACCACCAAAAATGTTTCTTGAGATCCTTGTACATCTTCCCCGTTCCAGGATGTATTGAGTATCTGGTTTTATGAGCTTCTCTAAGTACCATTTCTCTCATATCTCCAAATTTTGGTACCCAAATCCTTTCAGCCCTATACCGGGTTCCGTCTTCCCGAATATTAAGATGCTTCTCCGATCCTTTGGGTATTTCATCCTTTAAATTTCCCTCTTTTAAAACTCCTTGTTGCGCCTCCTTTATTTGAGTAGTAATGTTATTATGAATCATTATATTCATAGATTTTACTCGAATGGGTTCTCTATCCTTCCTGCTCAAGGCATCGGCTACCACATTTGCCTTCCCCGGGTGGTAACGAATCTCAAAATCGTAATCATTCAATAATTCAATCCACCTACGCTGCCTCATATTCAGTTGTTTCTGATTAAATATGTGTTGAAGACTTTTGTGGTCGGTATATATAATACTTTTGACCCCATATAAGTAGTGCCTCCAAGTCTTTAATGCAAAAACAACCGCGCCTAATTCCAAATCATGCGTCGTATAATTTTGTTCGTGAATCTTCAATTGTCTAGACGCATAAGCAATCACCTTCGTTCGTTGCATTAATACACAACCGAGACCTTGCTTTGATGCGTCACAATAAATCACAAAATCATCATTCCCTTCAGGCAATGACAATATAGGTGCCGTAGTTAGCTTTTTCTTCAATAACTGAAACGCTTTCTCTTGTTCATCATTCCATTCAAATTTCTTCCCTTTATGCGTTAATGCAGTCAAGGGTTTTGCTATTCTGGAAAAGTCTTGGATGAACCTTCTGTAGTAACCAGCTAGTCCTAAAAACTGGCATATGTGTTTCGGAGTTTTCGGGGTTTCCCACTTTTCAACAGTTTCTATCTTTGCCGGATCCACCTTAATACCTTCTTTGTTCACTATGTGACCGAGGAATTGAACTTCTTCCAACCAAAATGCACACTTTGAAAACTTAGCGTACAATTCTTCCTTCCTCAATACTTCTAACACCTTTCTCAAATGTTCACCGTGTTCTTGGTCATTCTTTGAGTAAATAAGTATGTCATCAATGAAAACAATGACAAACTTGTCAAGGTATGGTCCACACACTCGGTTCATAAGGTCCATGAACACAGCTGGTGCATTAGTTAAACCAAACGGCATGACCATAAACTCGTAATGACCGTAACGTGTTCTGAAAGCAGTCTTTGGAATATCATCTTCTTTCACCCGCATTTGATGATACCCGGAACGTAAGTCAATCTTTGAATAAACAGACGAGCCTTGTAGTTGATCAAATAAGTCGTCGATTCTCGGTAGTGGGTAGCGGTTCTTAATGGTAAGTTTGTTCAACTCTCGGTAGTCGATACACAACCTGAATGTACCATCTTTCTTCTTGACAAACAAAACAGGAGCTCCCCACGGTGATGTGCTTGGTCGAATGAAACCACGCTCTAAAAGTTCTTGTAATTGGCTTTGCAGTTCTTTCATCTCGCTGGGTGCGAGTCTGTAAGGAGCACGAGCTATTGGTGCAGCTCCTGGTACAAGATCTATTTGAAATTCAACGGATCGATGTGGGGGTAATCCCGGTAATTCTTTCGGAAATACATCGGGAAATTCTTTTGCAATGGGAACATCATTGATGCTCTTTTCTTCAGTTTGTACTTTCTCGACGTGTGCTAGAACAGCATAGCAACCTTTTCTTATTAGTTTTTGTGCCTTCAAATTACTAATAAGATGTAGCTTCGTGTTGCCCTTTTCTCCGTACACCATTAAGGGTTTTCCTTTTTCTCGTATAATGCGAATTGCATTTTTGTAACAAACGATCTCCGCTTTCACTTCTTTCAACCAGTCCATACCGATTATCACATCAAAACTCCCTAACTCTACTGGTATCAAATCAATCTTAAATGTTTCGCTAACCAGTTTAATTTCTCGATTCCGACATATATTATCTGCTGAAATTAATTTACCATTTGCTAATTCGAGTAAAAATTTACTATCCAAAGGCGTCAATGGACAACTTAATTTAGCACAAAAATCTCTACTCATATAGCTTCTATCCGCACCCGAATCAAATAAAACGTAAGCAGATTTATTGTCAATAAGAAACGTACCCGTAACAAGCTCCGGGTCTTCCTGTGCCTCTACCGCATTAATATTGAAAACTCTTCCACGGCCTTGTCCATTCGTGTTCTCCTGGTTCGGGCAATTTCTAATAATGTGGCCTGGTTTTCCACATTTATAACAAACTACATTGGCATAACTTGCTCCGACACTACTTGCTCCGCCATTACTCGTTCCGACACCATTTGTTCCTTTCGTTCTATTAACCCCTGGTCCGTAGACCTCACACTTCGCCGCGCTATGACCATTTCTTTTACACTTGTTGCAAAATTTGGTGCAGAACCCCGAGTGATTCTTTTCACACCTTTGGCATAGTTGCTTCTGATTGTTGTTGTTGTTGCGGTTATTATTGTTGTTGGGATGATTGTTGTAGTTGCTGTTGTTGTTGTTGTTGTTGTTGGGCCGTTTGTTGTAGTTGCGATTGATGTTGCGATTGTTGGGATAATTGTTGCGATTATTGTTGTAATTGCTGTTGTTGTTGTATTGGTGATTCTTATCACCGTTTTCCTCCCACTTTCTTTTGACTTGCTTCACATTGGCCTCTTCAGCAGTCTGTTCTTTAATTCTTTCTTCAATCTGGTTCACTAGTTTGTGAGCCATTCTACATGCCTGTTGTATGGAGGCAGGCTCGTGTGAACTTATATCTTCTTGGATTCTTTCCGGTAATCCTTTCACAAACGCGTCGATCTTCTCTTCCTCATCTTCGAATGCTCCCGGACACAATAGGCACAATTCTGTGAATCGTCTTTCGTACGTGGTAATATCAAATCCTTGGGTTCGTAACCCTCTAAGTTCTGTCTTGAGCTTATTGACCTCGGTTCTGGGACGGTACTTCTCGTTCATCAAGTGCTTGAATACTGACCACGGTAGTGCGTACGCATCATCTTGTCCCACTTGCTCTAGATAGGTATTCCACCATGTTAACGCAGAACCTGTGAAGGTATGCGTCGCGTACTTCACTTTGTCCTCTTCAGTACACTTACTTATGGCAAACACCGATTCAACCTTCTCGGTCCACCGTTTCAATCCGATCGGTCCTTCGGTTCCATCAAATTCCAAAGGTTTGCAGGCAGTGAATTCTTTGTAGGTGCATCCTACACGATTTCCTGTACTGCTAGATCCAAGGTTATTGTTGGTATGTAGCGCAGCCTGTACTGCGGCTATGTTTGAAGCTAGAAAAGTACGGAATTCCTCTTCATTCATATTCACGGTGTGTCGAGTAGTCGGTGCCATTTCCTTCAAAATAGTTAAATGGAACAAGTTAATCATACAGAATATTAAGAGTAGTTAATAGTATTTCGTAGCATAATATGAACTCATTTATAAAAGCTTTTTCTTCATATTAGCGTTTTATAAGTTTAAATTCGGGTAGTACCTACCCGTTAAGTTCATACTTAGTAGCTAATATACAATTCAACTACTACAATTCTATATGAAAAACTGATTATAATAATATTTCGCGTTCAAACTTTTATACAATATTTTACAAACTTACAATACCGCTTATTTTACATAAAGCATGAAATATAGCACACAATAACTTTGATACAAGATAGTTGTGAAGACAATTCTAGCTAGTACACAAGTCGTTCAGCAAAGGCAATAAAGACACGTAATTCATACGTCCAGAAACAAGTCATGCATTCTGGTTTTACTAGGACTACTTCCCATCCTTGGTCTTGTGCAACATAACCGTTATGGCCGTTGATAAGACAGCGTGTTGTAACGTCATCAAAGGGACGAGGGTTACGTAATGTCCAACAGTCCCGTAATAATCTAAAAACCTCATTTCTTACCCCAATTACCAACTCCGTCACTTGTGGAAACGTTTTGTTTAATAGTTGTAGCCCGATGTTCTTGTTCTCACTTTGGTGAGAAGCGAACATTACTAATCCGTAAGCATAACATGCTTCTTTATGTTGCATGTTAGCCGCTTTTTCTAAATCACGAAGTCCAATATTCGGATATATTGAGTCAAAATAATTTCTTAACCCGTTGCGTAAAATAGCATTTGGGTTCCCCGCAATATATGCGTCAAAGTAAACACATCGTAACTTATGGGTTTCCCAATGTGATATCCCCCATCTTTCAAACGAAAGTCTCTTATAAACCAAGACATTCTTGGAACGTTCTTCGAATGTCTTACAAACTGATCTCGCCTTAAATAGTTGTGCCGAAGAATTCTGGCCGACTCTAGACAAGATTTCATCAATCATGTCTCCGGGTAGGTCTCTTAAAATATTGGGTTGTCTATCCATTTTGTGTTTTTAAACTGTAAAATAGACAAGAGTTAGATTCATAAAAAAAATACTTATTAATACAAGCAATTTTTACATATATCATAAAGCATAAGAACACTATATTCCATATATTACACCACACGAATACAACTATCTTATTCCGACTCGCTCGTTTCTTCTTCTTCGGTTTTGGTTCGTTTTGCCAAGTTTCTAGCGATATATGATGTTCCCCTAATACGAGCCGTCGTTGTCCACATTGGCTTAGAAAAACCTGGTGGTTTAGAGGTTCCCGGGTCATTGTTACAACTTAAGGACTTCGGGGGTTGACGATACATATAAAGTTCATCGGGGTTGGAATTAGATTTCTCTATTTTTATGCCCTTTCCCTTATTATTTTCTTTTGCCTTTTTAAATTCAGTTGGGGTAATTTCTATAACATCATCGGAATTCTCGTCGGAATCCGATTCATCGGAGAATTGGTAATCCTCCCAATATTTTGCTTCCTTGGCGGAAACACCATTGACCATAATTAACTTTGGTCGGTTGGTTGAGGATTTTCTTTTACTTAACCGTTTTATTATTTCCCCCACCGGTTCTATTTCTTCATCCGGTTCCGATTCTTCTTCCGGTTCTGATTCTTCTTCCGGTTCCGACTCTTCTTCCGGTTCCTCTTCGGGAACTTGTGAATCAGTCCACAAATCATTCCAATTTACATTTGACTCTTCATTATTATTAGGTGAGTCAATGGGACTTGTTCTAGAGGTAGACATCTATCACATAATATCAAACACGTTAAGAGATTAATATATCACATAATATTCATATGTTAAAAATATATAGTTTCCAACAAAAATGTTAAGCAATCATTTTTAAAGAAAACACGGTCGAAGTCCAGACTCACTAATGCATCCTAACAAACTCGATAAGACACACTAATGCAAATTTTCTGGTTCTCTAAGACCAACGCTCGGATACCAACTGAAATGTCCCGTTCTTATTGATTAAAAACGTTCCATATTAATTGATTTCGTTGCGAGGTTTTGACCTCTATATGAGACGTTTTTCAAAGACTGCATTCATTTTTAAAACAAACCATAACCTTTATTTCATAAATAAAGGTTTAAAAAGCTTTACGTAGATTATCAAATAATGATAATCTAAAATATCCTGTTTACACACGACCTTTACATAATGGTTTACAATACAAATATGTTACATCGAAATCAGTTTCTTGAATGCAGTTTTTACACAATATCATACAAACATGGACTCCAAATCTTGTCCTTATTTTAGTATGCAACAGCGGAAGCTCTTAATATTCACCTGAGAATAAACATGCTTTAAACGTCAACAAAAATGTTGGTGAGTTATAGGTTTAACCTATATATATCAAATCGTAATAATAGACCACAAGATTTCATATTTCAATACACATCCCATACATAGAGATAAAAATCATTCATATGGTGAACACCTGGTAACCGACATTAACAAGATGCATATATAAGAATATCCCCATCATTCCGGGACACCCTTCGGATATGATATAAATTTCGAAGTACTAAAGCACCCGGTTCTTTGGATGGGGTTTGTTAGGCCCAATAGATCTATCTTTAGGATTCGCGTCAATTAGGGTGTCTGTTCCCTAATTCTTAGATTACCAGACTTAATAAAAAGGGGCATATTCGATTTCGATAATTCAACCATAGAATGTAGTTTCACGTACTTGTGTCTATTTTGTAAATCATTTATAAAACCTGCATGTATTCTCATCCCAAAAATATTAGATTTTAAAAGTGGGACTATAACTCACTTTCACAGATTTTTACTTCGTCGGGAAGTAAGACTTGGCCACTGGTTGATTCACGAACCTATAACAATATATACATATATATCAAAGTATGTTCAAAATATATTTACAACACTTTTAATATATTTTGATGTTTTAAGTTTATTAAGTCAGCTGTCCTCGTTAGTAACCTACAACTAGTTGTCCACAGTTAGATGTACAGAAATAAATCGATAAATATTATCTTGAATCAATCCACGACCCAGTGTATACGTATCTCAGTATTGATCACAACTCAAACTATATATATTTTGGAATCAACCTCAACCCTGTATAGCTAACTCCAACATTCACATATAGAGTGTCTATGGTTGTTCCGAAATATATATAGATGTGTCGACATGATAGGTCGAAACATTGTATACGTGTCTATGGTATCTCAAGATTACATAATATATAATACAAGTTGATTAAGTTATGGTTGGAATAGATTTGTTACCAATTTTCACGTAGCTAAAATGAGAAAAATTATCCAATCTTGTTTTACCCATAACTTCTTCATTTTAAATCCGTTTTGAGTGAATCAAATTGCTATGGTTTCATATTGAACTCTATTTTATGAATCTAAACAAAAAAAGTATAGGTTTCTAGTCGGAAAAATAAGTTACAAGTCGTTTTTGTAAAGGTAGTCATTTCAGTCGAAAGAACGACGTCTAGATGACCATTTTAGAAAACATACTTCCACTTTGAGTTTAACCATAATTTTTGGATATAGTTTCATGTTCATAATAAAAATCATTTTCTCAGAATAACAACTTTTAAATCAAAGTTTATCATAGTTTTTAATTAACTAACCCAAAACAGCCCGCGGTGTTACTACGACGGCGTAAATCCGGTTTTACGGTGTTTTTCGTGTTTCCAGGTTTTAAATCATTAAGTTAGCATATCATATAGATATAGAACATGTGTTTAGTTGATTTTAAAAGTCAAGTTAGAAGGATTAACTTTTGTTTGCGAACAAGTTTAGAATTAACTAAACTATGTTCTAGTGATTACAAGTTTAAACCTTCGAATAAGATAGCTTTATATGTATGAATCGAATGATGTTATGAACATCATTACTACCTTAACTTCCTTGGATGAACCTACTGGAAAAGGGAAAAATGGATCTAGCTTCAATGGATCCTTGGATGGCTCAAAGTTCTTGAAGCAAAATCATGACACGAAAACAAGTTCAAGTAAGATCATCACTTGAAATAAGATTGTTATAGTTATAGAAATTGAACCAAAGTTTGAATATGATTATTACCTTGTATTAGAATGATAACCTACTGTAAGAAACAAAGATTTCTTGAGGTTGGATGATCACCTTACAAGATTGGAAGTGAGCTAGCAAACTTGAAAGTATTCTTGATTTTATGAAACTAGAACTTTTGGAATTTATGAAGAACACTTAGAACTTGAAGATAGAACTTGAGAGAGTTCAATTAGATGAAGAAAATTGAAGAATGAAAGTGTTTGTAGGTGTTTTTGGTCGTTGGTGTATGGATTAGATATAAAGGATATGTAATTTTGTTTTCATGTAAATAAGTCATGAATGATTACTCATATTTTTGTAATCTTATGAGATATTTCATGCTAGTTGCCAAATGATGGTTCCCACATGTGTTAGGTGACTCACATGGGCTGCTAAGAGCTGATCATTGGAGTGTATATACCAATAGTACATACATCTAAAAGCTGTGTATTGTACGAGTACGAATACGGGTGCATACGAGTAGAATTGTTGATGAAACTGAACGGGAATGTAATTGTAAGCATTTTTGTTAAGTAGAAGTATTTTGATAAGTGTATTGAAGTCTTTCAAAAGTGTATAAATACATATTAAAACACTACATGTATATACATTTTAACTGAGTCGTTAAGTCATCGTTTGTCGTTACATGTAAGTGTTGTTTTGAAACCTTTAGGTTAACGATCTTGTTAAATGTTGTTAACCCAATGTTTATAATATCAAAAGAGATTTTAAATTATTATATTATCATGATATTATGATGTACGAATATCTCTTAATATGATATATATACATTAAATGTCGTTACAACGATAAACGTTACATATATGTCTCGTTTCAAAATCATTAAGTTAGTAGTCTTGTTTTTACATATGTAGTTCATTGTTAATATAATTAATGATATGTTTACTTATCATAATATCATGTTAACTATATATATAACCATATATATGTCATCATATAGTTTTTTTTACAAGTTTTAACGTTCGTGAATCACCGGTCAACTTGGGTGGTCAATTGTCTATATGAAACCTATTTCAATTAATCAAGTCTTAACAAGTTTAATTGCTTAACATGTTGGAAACATTTAATCATGTAAACATCAATCTCAATTAATATATATAAACATGGAAAAGTTCGGGTCACTACAACATGCTCATATATGATTATATAACTTAGAAAAATTGTCGGATACCCGACCCGACCCCGTTGACTTTGACTTTGACCAAGTTTGACTTTTAGTCAAACTTAACCAAATACTTATGCAATCGTCTAATCTTTCTTTTATACTTGATTCTTGCATGAAACTTGACAACGTGATTCACATGCTATACTAATCGAGTTGTAACGAGCCATAGGACTAATTGAACACATTTCGCCCGACCTTGTGTCGTAACCGGTTAATTGATACAACTTACTTGTTTAGGTTAAGGCTAAGCAACTTTCATGCACACGTTTACTTTGTGAAGTACATTTATACTCGTGCACTCGAGGTGAGATCATAGTCCCACCTTTTCAACAACTTTTTTATACTTTTAATTTGTGGGTTGAGAAACATATACTTTGTTACATTTGGTACTACTTACTTTTATACTTTGAACACAAGTACGATGAAACAAACATTGCACAGCGAGTTAGAAAAAAAATTCTCAATTCGATTATCATTAGTTACACTTGCAAGGTGTAAGCGAGAACTTATATTGTGTGGCCATACGGGTTTGACAAACCCTCATTTCGGACGGTTCGCTACCGTCTACGGATGAAATATATTTTTGAGAAACAGTGTATGTTCTAACACTATTGTGATGGGGTTCTATGGAAGGATACGTTAAGTCTTGATAATTGGGTGCTCGCGAACAATACTTTTGGAATGCAAACGATTTGGATAATCAACGTTATGGAAATACAAAATCTTGTGGTTTAAAACAACATTTATTACAAACACCTATGATTTCACCAACGTTTTTCGTTGACACTTTTCTATATGTTTCTCAGGTTCATACATGGCTATTTGATACATGCTTCCGCGTACACTCATACTTGCTTGGGGTCTAGCATACATACATGCATACGCTAGTGATAGCACCTTTGGATTCAAACATTTTGTTTACATACTTACGCTATTTATAGCAACTATGACTTTCAACTTATATTATATCGCAAGTTTATTTCGTTTTTACATTATACTTTTGTAAACTTAAACTTGTTGTCGATCCGTTTAGTAAACTAAACTTTGTAAGTCTTGTACTTTTCAAATGAATGCGACATAATTTTGGTCAAACGAGTCTCATATAGGGACTACGACCACGTAACGGGACCTAAGTTAGCGGCGCCGTCAATGACGATTTTGTCGGGTCGCTACAACTTTGACCATCCGTTTGTGGGTGAAACGCGGTGCTTACATGCAACTTGGTGCCCATATCTTCTTGAAACTTCCTCCAATATCGTGAAGTAAATCGGGTGTCACGGTCTGAAACAATGGAAACCGACACTCCATGCCTTGCAACAACCTCCTTCATATATAATTTAGACATTGCTTCCGACGATGAAGCTTCTCTTATTGCCAAAAATAATGCACTCTTAGTCAATCTATCAACAATAACCCAAATAGCGTCGTGTTGCCGAGGGGTCTTAGGAAACTTAGTCACTAAATCCATCGTGATATGCTCCCATTTCCATACCGGTACCGGCATTTGATCATCAGCTTTTACTTGGAGGCAAGTAAGACACTTATGAACATACTTTACTATATGTCTCTTCATTCCTGGCCACCAATAGTCTTTCCTTAGGTCCCTATACATTTTCATAGCACCGGGGTGAATCGAATACTTAGATTTGTGAGCTAAGTCAAGGAGCTCACTTCTAGCACCGCTTTGTAAAGGTACCCAAATTCTCCCATATCTAAGCCTTAGACCACGGGAATCCACCATAAAATCATTAACTTGCCCTTTGATCCTTTATTTCCTCACGTTTTCGGGGGTTAATGCTTCATCTTGCGCTGCTCGGATACTATCAAATATTTGTGGTGATATTATCATGACTAAACTCGTTACCTTAATTGGTTGGTGGTTCGACTTCCTACTAAGAGCATCCGCCACCACATTAGCCTTCCCGGGGTGGTACAAAATTTCACAATCGCAATCTTTCACCAAGTCGAGCCCTCTCCTTTGCCTATCATTCAAATCTATTTAATCGAACAAGTACTTTAAGTTCTTATGATCGGTATAAATAGAGAACTTTACACCATAAAGATAATGACACCATATTTTCAAGGCAAAGAATACGGCCGTTAATTCTAGATCATGTGTGGGATAACGTTTTTCATGTATTTTCAATTGTCGAGAAGCATTTTGCATTAGCACACATCCCAAACCTTTCTTAGAAGCATTACAATAAACCGTCATGTTCTCATTCCCTTCCGGTAAGACTAGTATAGGAGCTTGAACAAGTTTCTCTTTAAGGAGTTGAAATGCTCGTTCTTGCTTTTCTTCCCATTTCCATTGCACATTCTTACGAGTTAACTTTGTGAGTGGAGTGGCTATTCTAGAAAAATCTTGTATGAACCGTCGATAATACCCTGCTAAGCCTAGAAAACTTCTAACTTCGGTGGAATTCATAGGCGGTTCCCATCTCATTATCGCTTCAATCTTCGTCGGATCAACACAAATACCCTTCTTATTAATGACATGTCCTAAAAATTGAACTTCACGAAGCCAAAACTCACTCTTAGAGAACTTAGCGAACAACTTTTCTTTCCTTAAAGTTTCTAACACTTATCGTAAATGTACCGCATGCTCCTCTTCCCCTTTAGAATATACTAAAATATCGTCAATGAATACAATCACAAACCTATCGAGCATCGGTCGACAAACCCTATTCATCAAATCTATAAATGCGGCCGGAGCATTAGTTAACCCAAAAGACATTACTACGAACTCATAATGACCATACCTAGTGCGAAAAGCCGTTTTAGGGATATCCTCTTCCTTCACCTTTAGTTGATGATAACCCGACCTTAGATCTATCTTTGAAAAGAAACATGCCCCTTGTAATTGATCAAACAAGTCATCTATCCTTGGCAATGGATATTTATTCTTAATAGTGACTTTATTCAATTCACGATAGTCGATACACATTTTCATGGTTCCATCCTTCTTTTTCACAAACAAAACCGGAGCTCCCCAAGGTGAACTACTAGGACATATAAAACCTTTATCTATCAAATCTTGTAGTTGAGTCATCATTTCCCTCATTTCTGACGGAGCTAGTTGATATGGTGCATTGGCAATTGGTGTGGCTCCGAGAATCAACTCTATTCGAAACTCTACTTCTCGTTCGGGAGAAACACCAGGCAATTCATCCAGAAACACATCCGGAAACTCATTAACTATCGGTACATCATTTATCCCAAAAACCTTCTTTAAATCATCGATCACATGTGCCAGAAACGCACAACACCCATGGGATAAAAATCGTTTGGCTCTAGCATATGTACATATAGGAATAGCATTCCTAGCCTATTCCCCAAAAATCCAAATAACCTTTCCACTTGGTGCTTGAACTAATACAATTTTCTTTCGACATAATATTATTCCTTCATTGTCATCTAGCCAATCCATACCTACAATTACTTGAAATTCTCCCATGTGCATGGGTGTTAAATCTATAGCAAACTTCTCATCATCCAAAATAATTTTACATCCCTTAATGACACTATATACCATAACGGTTTTATTGTCTGCTATCTCTACCTCTAAAGGTTGCTCTAACATACTTGGGGTCATGTCAAAATGTTTACAAAAATAATAAGAAACAAACGACAGCGTAGCACCGGAATCAAACAAAACATGTGCAGGTAAAGAGTTTACAATAAAGGTAACTGACACCACATTTTGGGATTCCTTCGCTTCGAGAACGGTAATCTGATGAGCTCGGGCTCTTGGTCGGCTATCACTTGTCTTTGGTTCCATTTTAACCTCCTTATTAACACCACCACTTGCTAAATCCTTCTTATACTCAGGACATTCAGCTTGAAAATTACCCTTTTCAAAACAAAAATAACACTATTTTCCTTTCTTAAGACATTCGGCGGCTCTATGACCTGGTTTCCCACATGAATAACAATCGGTAGTACCCGCTTTACACTCGCCCGTATGATATTTACCACACCTATTGCACATCTTCACTTCTTTACCACCACCCTTCCCCGGTGTGAAACCCCTTTTTGATTTGTGTGGGGACTCGAAATTAAACTTACCTTTCTTCGGGCTTATACTTTGCATCTACTTTGAATCTTGATCCAACTTTCGTTTAAACGCGGCTTTCTTCTTAAGTTCATGTTCCCTCACAAGAGCCCTGTTCATCATTTCGGCTAAGGTCTTATACGTACCCTTATCAATAAACTCACTTATTTTGAGGTTTAACTTCTCATGATAGTGATCCATTATTAACTTAGGACTTGAAACAAAATTCGGGCAAAAACGAGACTTATCATTAAACTCGAGTTTGAAATCAGTCACGGATTTACTCCCGTGCTAAATATTCATGAATTCGGACTTTAACCTACTAACTTCGGCGGGTGGAGCAAATTGATCCATAAACATTTCACGAAACTTTTCCCACGAAAAACTTGTCGCCACATTCCGTCCATGTGACTTGACTATAAAATTCCACCATTCATAACCACTGCCCTTCATTTGGTGTGCCGCGTAAATTACTTTTAAGTGTTTGGGACATTCACACAACATGAAAGTTTCTTCTATCTCGTCGATTCACCTTTGACTAACAATCGGATTAACTTTACCATGAAATTTCGGTGGATGACAATTTGCAAAATTCTTGAATTTAAAACGCTCATCCTTCTTTTTCGGGGCTTCTACTTCCTCTTGCCATACCCCACTTCCCCCTTCTCCTCTTAACATGGGATTATTCATCATAAGAGTCTTTAACTTTTCATCTAATTGCTCATTAATCAACTTCTTTATCTTTTCTAGAAGAGTTGGGTGTATCGCACCAAGGCTTGCCCTATTTGTCCCGGAAGATCATTTGCCATTGTAACTTCATCAGATTCGGTTTGCGAGCCTTCTACAGACTCCATTAACGGGGTGTGGACGTACTCATCGTCCTCATCATTGCCTCTATTAGGAGATACAATAGCCATTCTAAAATAATACATCCAACTCATTAGTTTAAACACATGTATCAACAATTGATCATAACTTAAGTGACCGAAAGAATTCCCAACTCATTTCACCATGACCATAGTAGATGTTCATGCGTACTAAAATGATGTAATGGTGATGAACGGTCATCATTACACCATCGTATTAAGCACTTAGTCATTTATGACTCATGGTTAGTGAGCATTAAACTCTTTGTTCAAATCATCCACAATCTTAATACTACACTATAGGTCTTGTCAATAAACTCTTTCCTATGGAGCATGGCATAATCCTTTAATCTTATCTATCATGCAAGTCCTAAACCGCTTATCTTCTATCAATGATGGTTTAAAACTAGATAATCCCTATAGTGGATTATCCAAGTCCCTTAAACTATAGCTCTGATACCAACTTTTAACGCCCTTAAACGATAATTTTTTTTTAAATGAGTTGACCACCCAACCCAGTGTTATACCGCGGCGCGGCTATCCTGGGCACGGCGCGGCCATGCAAAGGATTTCAAACTAGATTTTCAGTCCCCCTGATTTCAAAACACGTGTTATGCCGCGACGCGGCAAATGAGGTCGCGGCGCGACCATATGCTGTCGCTGGTACTAACTTTAACTGCTTTAAAAAAATCACGTTTTCACCATTTCTTCCTCACCCAACACATTTTAACAACATAGTACATAAACAAACTTAATTAAAACAGTTTATTACATCATTAAACATCACAAATATCATTTAGTCATGAACAATACGCTTTCACATCTTAAATATAACTTTTGGTCCCAACTTTCAAGAGAAACATAATTCATGAGTACAAAAGTCTTAGCGTTGATAAGCGGTATCAATAAAGCTAGATTCAAAATAGGGACTTGCACTACCACTTACTATATGACCAATGCTCCGCTGTCCTCAAATAGGCTCCTTACCTTCACGGTGTCCTTTCGTTCCTATAAAAACATAAACACAACATGGGGGTAAGCTTTCATGCTTAGTGAGTTATAGGCGAATAAAAGAACACATATCATTGAGCATAAACAATGCATCACTTAATCTTTTCAACCCGAATGGTTGCTTACTTACTTTCGAATCTGACTCCATTTCTTACCATAGACATAATTTACTAAGGCCAATCCTAGTAATTATGTCTAAGCTAAACATGACCATAGGCATACACATATGCCTAAGCTACCTTAATTACATTACATACATAGACACCCAAAGTGTCTAAGCTAAGTCATACCATAGACAAGATCATTAAGCAAGCTTAATGACCTTGCCTAAGCTAATCATCAACCATAGATACAATTATTAGGCATTCCTAATAATCCTATCTAAGCTATCCATCTAGTACACTTAGTCGTTGCCCTCTTGCATGGATGCAATCCGAGAACACTAAGCCACTCTTGACCCAATTTACCCCCTATAAACTCACCTTGATTAAACGAGATTCCTTGGTCGCTTGGAGTTCCTTTGTCTTGATTAGCACCTATACATGAGCTAATCTCGTCATTAACATAATTCAAACGAATTTACATCTTTCAAATGCTTACAACACTATCATATACTTACACATTTGACTTAATCTTTCTAAATCTCCTTTTTACCTCATCATTCACATGAACATTCATAAAGTATCATTTTTCTTCAATAATCAAGTTCTCTAATTTAATCCATACAATTTAGAACTTAACCTTCTTAACAACAATTACTTATAACAATTTCAACAATTCAAAACATAAACTTTCTTCTTCACAATTTAACTAAATCTCATAATCATCTTCATTGAGGCATTTCATCAAACACCTAGTGTGCATAAACCCATATTAACTACTAGCATCCTTAAAATCATCATATATCACAACATCATTACATGTAACAATTTCATACATGAACTTGCATTTAAACATCACTTGAATTCATTTTTAAATCGTACAAATGTGCACACTCACAATAATAACAACTTATAAACTTGAGATTCACCTAGAATACCCACTTTAGTGGTACAAGAGAGTTAGAAGCTCATACCTTGTCTTTAGGATTTATGAACCCTAATTGTGCACAAATGAAGAAGAGATTGAAGATTTGCAACTTGCTACAATGATTAAGGCAACTAGATTTCATGAATTTCTACTTGCATGTGCTAAATTCTTCCAATTGAAGATTTCTCCTTCTTCATTGTTTGGGTCACCACACACACACACACACACACACTAAGCTTTCTGGATTTTATTTTTGCAACTGATAGAATTTCCAGCATTTTACAAGTTTGATTAATTATCTTTGCCTTAATTGCACTTTCTACCCTCCCCACCAAAACCATAATATGGGAGGTCCTTAGACTAACTTTGCATCTCTAGTCCCTTATTAACTTAACTAACAAATCTTAAATATCATCCATTTATAATACATAAATAATGCCAACAATATATATATCAATATTAAATTACATAAAATATTACCTTAGTTATTTGGGATGTTACACAAACAGACGGTCAGAGTGAACGAACGATTCAAACGTTAGAAGACATGTTAAGAGCTTGTGTCTTAGAATATGGAGGTTCTTGGGATTCACATCTTCCATTGATAGAGTTTGCTTACAACAATTCGTATCATTCGAGTATCGGAATGCCGCCGTATGAAATGTTGATTGGTCGAAAATGCAGAACTCCCACGTGTTGGTTAGAATCAGGTGAGAAACAATTTGCAGGTCCCAAAATTGTTCAGTTAACCGCAGAAAAGGTCGAAATTGCACGTAAGAAGTTAAAAGCAGCCATAGACCAACAAAAGATGTATGCTGATCCGCGTAGATGTCCGGTAACATTTAATGTAGGTGATCGTGTGTATTTGAAAGTTTTGCCGTGGAAAGAGGTGATCAGATTTGGTAAACGTGGTAAATTAGCACCGAGATTTATTGGGCCATTTCCGATCAAAGAAATTTTGAACGATCAGACTGTTGTTTTTGATCTTTCTTCAGAGTTAACAGGAATTCACAACACATTCAATGTGTGCTATCTGAGAAAGTGCAAAGTAGATGATAAAAGTCAGATTCTTCCGTTGAAGGATTTGAAAGTTGACTTGACTAAGAAATTAGTAGAAGAGCCAATTCGAATAGTGGGCAATAAGGTCATAAAGCTAAGAAAGAAACAGATTCCTATAGTGTTAGTGGAATGGCGGCACAGTTTAGGTTCTAACTTGACGTGGGCAATCGAGGAGTTAATGAGGACGCGCTATCCCTAATTATTTGACCTTGACCAGATTTCGAGGATGGAATCTTCTTAAGGGGGTAGATTTGTAACATCCTTAAGTGTACCTAGCTGTAAGATTACTATATTACCCTTAAGTTAGTATTGTGTTATTATATACTTTTATTTTTATTTAATGTTTGTTATTAAATAATGATGTGGTTAGGACCAGTTTGTGACAAGGGTCAGAGAACATGTTTGTTTATTTAATTTGGACTTCGTTTGGGTTGCTAAATGTTGTACGAAAGATATCAGATAACTTATAAATACCCGAGTGTTGTACAGTGTAGGATTTAACCCACTTTAGATGACTAGTGCTTCCTTTTTTCTCATTTGGTTTCCAGAACTTTCACACACACAAACACATCTCGTTCTTCTTTCCTTTCACCTAACCAAACCCTAGATCTTCAATCTTTGTTTTAGAGCTCAAATCAATTGCATCTTTGTGTTCTTTGTGATTTACTGATTCTATCAAGGTAAGAATCAAAACATTTCATGCTTTAATCTTTGAGAAAATTAGGTGTTTGTGTAAAGTTTTACAAAGTGAGTAATTTGGGTCAAAATGGTTACATTTGATGTTGTTTGAGTCTAAATTTTGTGGGTTTATGTTTCTACATGTTTAGTGTCTTATCAATTTGGTCAGTTTTGAGGTCATAATCGAGCTCTAGAGCAAGAATTGGTCGATTTTGGGTGAAACCCGTCACTTTGTTCTTCAACTTCTGCAGAAAAACACAGTCGGCTGAGTGTCTCCTGACACTCGACCGACTCGACCATCAACCGAGTATGTATGACCCACTGCCGAGTGTGTCTGTGAGAGACCATCGGCGAGTGATTAGACACTCGGCAGAGTGAGTGTAGACAGTCGGCCGACTGTCTATGACAGTCGACCGAGTGTCTTTGGTAGTGAAATATTTTACTAAGTGTTGATTTTTAGCCGTTATGCTGCCCGTTTGTATTTTGATGATCAGGATGTAAATTTTGAAAATGCACAAGTGTTAAGCAAAAAAATTTAGCGGACGCTTTTTGATATAAAAATTTCTGTACTGTGTTATTTGGTGTTAACGGACAGTAACTAACTTGATTTGCCTTATGTTCAGGTGATAAGGATAAGGAAGCCGCTCAGTAGTAGATTATCTGTGCTGGTTGCTGGTATTTGGTGAGTGGGACTAACTGGAGAATATAGTATAGAGTAGCATGTTATATTATGATTGCCATGCTTGTTAGATATACTTATTGTTGTGGTTAGTTAGTACATTGTGATGACTGCATGTTAGTTGATGCTTGTCTGCAAGAGCCAGTGCATCCCTATTGTGTGGTAGCCTCGGTAGGAGAGATCAACCTGCGGGTTGGGTTCCTCATGTGGTAGCCTAGACAATCGAGGTGTATATATATGTGAATGATGCGTCCGTCGCGTGTGGATTATATATATACATACGATGGTGGAGGAACTTCTGGTAAGCCCCAGTCTGATCAGCTGGTGGTTAATGGTTTGGCCGAGCCGCCAGAGTCTCTATAGACGGCACTTGGGTGATGTTTGTGTGTTAGATTTTATGACACGATTAGTATGACAGTTCCTGTATACTATTGCCTGTAGTTAGTCGTACTCACTTAGTTTCGTGCTAATTCCCCTCCATCTCCTCCCTGCAGGTTGTTAGCTTTTGTAAATAATGCATTTTGGGGAGAAGACGAGCATGTGAATGTTATGTTTGACAGGAGTCAACTCTGATGTGATTTACTTAGTTAAAATGTGTTCTTTTGTAAACGTCATACATTTACGTCTCTTCCGTTTAAAAATATGTATCTTGTATGTTGTCACGCGACACTGGTTAATGTAAATTGTAATTAAATAATAAATGCTTCCGCCACGTAGAAGTATATATAATTTTTTTTTAGCAGTGTCACAGTTTCCATGTTCGGTTCCTTAAAATTTTCAACTACCGGTTTTTCAACATTTAACTCAACCCCATTACCATCTGTAACATCACTTTCCTCGTTTTCAACAATGTCATCATCCTCATCAAAAACAATAGAAGACTTACCTGAACCACGCTTAGTCTTTAATTTCTTGGTTGCCTCGAATTGGTTGTTATTAGTCTTTCCACTTCGCAAAGTTCCTACCATGTTTACACCATGACCTTTACCATTTTATTTGTGATTTAGTTTTAAAACCGTGTAACTTGGAATGGTACCCGGTTCCCTTACTCCTTTGCTTTCAGCCATATTACCAATTTCTTTAGTCAACGCACCAATAGATTTATTTTGAACATCCACTATCCTTCACATCTCTGAAATAAACGCATACATCTTTGCATCCGAACTCGATGGTTGATTTGGTGGAGCATTGCTTTGGTTTTGATTTTGGTGACTTTGATTTTGAATTTGGGTTTGATAATGGTTTTGGTATTGGTTTGGTGTATTCAATGTGTTGTTATTGTTGTTGTTCCAACTGAAGTTTGGATGATTCCTCCACCCTGGGTTGTAGGTGTTAGAATATGGATCATATTTCCGCCCTTGAACCTCGTTCACTTGCTCTTCCATTATTGGTGGGTTCCATTGCTTACATCCATTTGCATAATGTGAAGCATCCCCGCATAGTAAACACACTTCCTGAACCTGCACATAATTAAAACTACCACCCTGCTTTGGGTTGTTAAACATTGGAATTAACATCTTTATCTCATCTAATTCCTTTTCTAAATTTCTAGACGACCCTCCCAAAGTGGACACTTGGTTAACTTGGGAAGAATTGTGAGTTTTCCGTTCAACTGAAGCTTGGGTTTTTAAACCCTTGCTCAATTGCTCGAAAAATGGCCACTCATCCTCACTACTTCGAGTCATAAACACACCACCACTAGCCGCTAATAGGAATTTTCTATTTTGTGAGTCAAGACCATCATAAAAAACTTTGACAAGTTCCCATTTCTGTATTTCATGGTGGGTACAAGATCAAAGTAATTCCTTCAGACGTTCGTATGCTTCATGAAAAAGTTCACCTAGCAATTGCCTAAAATGTTTTAATTTGCATACGCATATTTGAAGTTTTACTTATCGGGTAGAATTTGATGTGTGTGAGGTGTAGTACGAAATAGATTATATTTTACTACGAAATACTATTAAATACGATACAATTTTACACAAGTTATTTATTTATTTATAGAATGGATATACCTAAACCTTGCTACAACACTTATAGGCAGTGTACCTAATCGTAGAGTAGTGTAGTTTTTAGTAAGTCCGGTTCGTTCCACAGACAGCTTGCTGAGTCTAACGCTATATTTATTTTAAACTATATTTGTATAAAAATATATATAAGTAATATTATTATTATTATAAAAGGGGGTTTTTACCGTTTTGTGACCGGTTTGTCGATTTTATGTCTTAAGTCACAATTAAAACCTAATGTAAAATATTAAATATAAATATAACTTAATTTAAAGCGTAAAGTAAAAGTGCGATAAATAAAAGTGCAATAATTTAAAGTACATAAAAGTACGATTAGATATAAATTAAAGGAATTATGCTTATTTAAACTTCCGTAATCATGATGTTCGACGTGTTGATTTTAATTTATTACCATGGGTTAATTGTCCTTTGTCCTGGATTATTTGATATGTCCATCTGGTTTTTGTCCATAACAGTCCATCGGTCATAAATATAAAGTGCGAGTGTCCTCGTCAAATTACCCTTATACCCGAAGTCAAATATTCCAACTAATTGGGGATTTAAACTGTAACAAGGTCTTAATTCTTTGTTAATGATCACACCAGGATATCGACTGTGTGTAACCCAAGATTTTAATACGTTGTTAACAATTACACCAAGCGTCCTTGTATGTAATCCACCCCTATTTTAATGAGTCCATTGACTATTAATCCATTCCCGTGTCCGGTTAAATGAACGATTATTAGTATTTATAAATATCCCGCCCATCGTGTCCGATCGAGTGTATGTGGTTATTTATAATTACCTCAAATTGTAAATCTCTATATTAAATTAACGAAATATCATTCAGTTAAACAAATATAAAGCCCATCAATAGCCCATAGTCCAATTTCCACAAGTGTCGGTCTTTTGTCCAAACCCCAATTATGGTCCAAAGCCCAATAACTCCGTCTTAATATTTAGTCCAACATCATGATTACTTCAGCTTAAATAAGCATAATAATAATTTAGCTACGAGACATTAATTTAAAAAGGTTGAACATAACTTACAATGAGTATTAATTGCGTAGTGTTACACAGACAGAATTTCGACTTACAAACCTTAAAACCTTCGCTAAAATAACCTTATTATTATTATTAACTTAAATATTAAAATTAAAATTATAAATATAAATATAGATTGAGAGATTGAAGTAGAAAAGGTGTATATATGGTGTAATGAAATCGGCAGAATGCGCGGCCTTTTATAGGCCCACTTTGAACTGTACAGCTCCGCGAGTGCGGTACTTTTGTGCCTTACAGCTCCGCGAGTGCGGAGCTTCGGATTCCAGCTCACCAAATTGAGTTAAACGTGGGCTGCTGAATATTATAATATATAATATAATAATATATAATTTTATATAATTATATATATTATATTATATTCTTGTGCATAGTTGACTTGTAATTTCAGCTCCGTTGAGTCGCACGTTGATAGTTGGTTCATGTCTCGGTTCCGGATTTTCGAACGCCTTTTCGTACAATTTAATATCTTGTGCTTTGCTTATTGCGGCTTGTACTTTTGTAATTTTGAGACATTTCTCATCAATAAATTGAACCATATGGATTGTACTTTGTACTTTTTAGCTTTTTGGTCGTTTGCTTCTTCAAATCGTCGAATCTGTCTTTTGTCTTCACCTTTTATTATTTAAACGAATATCACTTGGAAATAGACCAATTGCAACTAAAAGCTTATCTTTCTTGAAGGATAATGCTATGAAATATATGTTCATTTTTAGCATTATCAAATTTTCCCACACTTGAGCATTGCTTGTCCTCAAGCAATATAGAACTTGAATAAAACTTTACTAGAATCACTTCTTTATTCTTCACACTTTGTACATCAGTGATTTTGATATGGCGGTATGAACAATGATAGTAGCGTTGTGGTTTACAGTCCCACATGAATATAAAAATTTAGATCCTTTAGGAAATTGGATCTTTATGAAAACATTTGATCTTTTGAAAATTCAATCTAGCTTTTACCTTAGATAAGTTTTCTGGAATAACCTTTCACCGGTGTTTGCAAAATGTTTTTGTGGGTTTTGTGGGTTTCCTTTTTTTAAAATTTTAGCTCAAAACTTATGGTTTTGTGTCACCCACTTGCTAACCTTGTATTAGGAAAGCAACACGTCCAGTATACTTGCTCTGTATATTACCTTTCGGTAAACTATAGTTCGGTTGTAAAGGAAAGCGTTGAACTAGCAACTGTTAAGGCAATGCCTAATGACATGCATATGTTCAGGGTCCACAACGTGTCGGATGCAATTACTATCCTTTGTAGGAGCAATAGTAAAGATCACCCTATAGTTTTTCGGTCTGGCACAAGGTCCTGTCTTTGACCATGCTATGCAACCACCGTTCTTACGGTTGACACCCGAATTGGTTCAGGTGACCTAATGAATTCCAAGTGAATTCCTAGGATTTTACGTTCAATGGTAATGAACGCATTGAAAATATGGTTTCAGAAAACAAATCGGTTTGTAATTTTGATCAAAATATTTTCTCGTTCAAGCTCGAGTTTAGATATCATTGAATTCCATAAGTTTGTAATTCTCAATCTTTAAAATTCAATCTCAAGGATTGAGTAATATCAGGCTTAAAAGCTGATTTTTAATCTTTAAGGAGATTATCCTTTCTGGGTGATGTGTAACTTCGTACTCTAAATTATTAGCTAAATACCTATCGATTATCACACAATACAGGCAACTATAACCAGTTCGTGTAGTAATTAAACAAGTATTTGACCAATTCGTTCCACAGAGAGCAGGTAATTGAAAACTTGAACTATTAATTATTCTAAGATTTAAAAGGGGAGTTTTGTTGTAAAACTGATTAAACGCGAAAGTAAATTAAACTTAACTCAATAAGAAGCAAAGGTATCCACTTAGCTACAATTCCCTAGGCTAGGATTGCTCGGTTAAACTCGTTAAGTAAACAATTACAATGATGCGACACTATATTTATCTGTCGATTCCTACAGTTTAAGACTAGCAACCTAAGTATAACTGTCGTTAACCTAGAATTACTAACCAATTCACAATGATATTACTAAAGATTATAATCTAACTTAGGTTGGTTTGGTGTCCCTTACAATCTCATAATTATTGCAACTAATTTCAAGCTCAACCACTATACGATTAATTTTATTATCGGTGTCCCTCATAAAATCTCACGTATTTCTAAATTATTCAAGTTCAATAATCTAGTAAAAGCTATTAATCAATTTAACTGTCATTAGTTGATCAATAACTTCCGTGATCTAACAATCAATAAGCTTTAATAACGGTGGATCTTAGCTAGACATAAAATTGTGTAATTTAAATTAATTGTCGTTAACCAAAAGATCGCAATCCATCACCTAGGTTCATGTATCTAAGTGAATACTAAATATTTAGCTACTCATGGTAAAGCAAATAACAAATAAATGAGAAGAACAAATAAGCATGAACATTGAATTGAATAAAGAACAAAATAATAAAAGTAATAAAAGTTAATTTAGAGATTAAACTAACCAAACTTGATGTACTAAGTTAAACCCTTGCAAAATAATGTAGAAAAGCTATAAAATTCGTAATAGTAGCTGCTGTGAAAGAAAATTCTTAAATAAAACCGCATGCCCTAAATTGGGGTAAAATTCGTCTATTTATAGGAGCTGGGAAAACAGCTGAAACCGACCCATGTCGCGATCCGCGACAACCCATCGCGTAACGTGATGCACCAGGATGCGGTATAACAGCCTGAAACGCGACAGAATGGTCAGATTGCCCTTTTTCCATGTCGTGTTCTAATGCACTTCATCACGTATCACGATGACCAAAACGCGATAAACCTCATCCTGAAGCGATGGAAACTGATTTTTTCACCCGAGGCACGTTTATCTTCAACTCTAACTTCGTTTTGGCTATATCTTCAATAAAAATCAACATTAATGAGCCAACGAACCATATCTTGACACTTTCTTCATTTTGAACTCAAATAACTTGATATCTTAATCAAAGTCTTCAAAATACCAGCAAATGGAACAAGATAACGCCCAAAATATATGTATGAAAATGGCGTTATCAAAATCCTCCACACTTGAACCTTGCTTGTCCTCAAGCAAGTCAATCTCGAACCAATAACTGTACGTATAATCTTCAACAAAATTTCGCAAGATTCAAATCTTCAAGTCAATCATACACAAGATCTCGTACTCTTCATCTTTTCACGATTAAGCTTATCCTCTCACAAAACAATTTCTCACATTCCTGTCACTTATAAAACAACATACAAACCATCAAACGCACCCCCCTTCTTCCCCCCATTTTCATTCAAACACATTTCAAAAACAATATCCCAAGTGGCCATTATCGCAAACAAATTTTCATAAAATATTTTTTTCTAGGTCATGAATTGAGATGTAAAGACAATTGGGTTAAGAACTCAAACCTCACAAATTTCCACAACTTTTAATTCTCACTACAAACCTTTCATTCTCAAAGCTTAAATTCTTTTCACTTAGCTTCCCCTAAAAATCACATTACTAGGCTTTCAATATCCTTCTTTTCTTCGCATCAATCAACCCTTAAGACTTAACTTTCCAACCTCAATAACTAATCACCAATAAACATTCAAATTCCTACACATCGTGTCAAAAGAAACACACATTTTTGGGTTGTTTCTACAACTGTGTTTGTTTAATGAGGTAGATATAACTCGGATAACAATTGGTGTAAAATGATTACAAATGGTAAAAACAATCTTACGTTATAAGGTTTAGTATTTATAATCATGATCCTTATTCGCATCAAGATAGCCTACTAACAATATTTAAGGCGCTATTGCAAATACCAATACTTCACAATTTAATCAAAGATCCAGTTATAAATAGATTCATACCTGTGTTTATGTAGGGAAATCCGTTTAACTTTTTAACTCTCTTGATTCCATTTCATGCTGATAATTTCTAAATATGCAAGCTATCCACATACTGGTCACATCTCTCTTATCCAAAGTACCCCGCAAAGGTAACTCTCCCCAAGGTCTAGTCTTACTAGGTATTTCCCACATCATGAGCCAAAGGTGATCACTGCTGCATAGGTATGAGACGAGTACTTACAACCAAAACTACCTAAAGATGATCACCTTGCCTTGAGATAGTAACGTCCTTGACTCGTGTAGCGAACCTTCAACCAACCGATCCCAAACCAGAAAAAGGTCTTAGGTGGTTAGGTGATCTAGCACCCCAAAGGATCTATCGGCTCGAGTCTTAGAAACTACTACTTAAGCTCGGATCTCATAAGCATTCTTTTTTTTTTCTTTCTTTTTTTTCATTTTTTTATTTTTTTCTCAACAATAATACTCTCTTTGAATGTCTTCCTCGTCTTCAATTTGTGACTTTGTAGAACCCGCAATGTATGATGTAGTGGATGGATAATGATGTGATCGATGATGATGAATGATTTGTTGTAGAAAGTCTTTAACTCATGACAATAAGCAATACCATTCACACCATAGTCAGCAACAGCCACCCCTTAAAGGGTCCATTGGAGTTAGAGATTTGTGATTTTTCCTCTTCAAACTTGCATACCTAGCACTTATGAGTATAACACTTCTTTAAGAGAGTCAAAAAGCCATAAACAAAAAATATGAAGCCATTTATATCCTAATCTCTAATTTAACCATTTTTCGCATTTTACCCTAAAGCCCTAAATACCGTTATTCTTCATTTCTTGACACAAATAAGTTGCATTGTCATTTTTGAAACAAATACTAAACTAAATAAAATAAGATTGAATTTTTAACATTTTTAACCAAATTTATCCAACATTTATCCCTCTCAACTTTCACCTTTCATCAATTGTCTTTCCTCAAGCACTTATATACTCAAAATTCCTCAGTTATGGTCAAAAAGTGATCAAAAAGTTCATTAATAAATAACAAACCACTAACAATTTGCTTAAAACTAATAAACCTCACCGGCCAAAACCAAAAATTCCAAGTCAACCCCTAATCACTACGGGTGCTCTCATGGGTAAACATCTCAATTATAACATTAAAAGTTTAAAAATTCTGACCACCTAGGCAATTAAAACATGCAAACATTTCAAAATCCGCGAGAATTTATCTCCCCCCCCCACACTTAAGATCATGTAATGCCCTCATTTACATGAAATCAGATAAACAAAAATAAATTCGAGAGGACAAAATAGCGAAAAAGGGAAAAGAAAAGAAAAGAAAAACCCAGATTTTTTAGATCCGTAGATCGCGGAAACACGGTGCACGATGGAGCTGAACTTACTGCCAGCATAAGAACATCGGCATCCACTCGATAACCAAAATATCATAATCAAGTAAGGTGCTGAACTTAATGTCAGACTTTGAAAAATAATAAAGCACAACCACCGTGGAACCTGAAACGAAAACATACATACCACAAACCATAACTAATGGGGTGGTACCACCATGGTACCGAAATGACCCATTTAAAATCCAAAGTATTAAGTTGTACGACTAACAATTACAATCATCCTAAATAAGTTTACAGTCATCCAAAATAAAAAAAAACAAATAAACGAAATTAAAAAGTTTTGTTTTTTTTTCTTGTCACCACACGATCACCAACTCATCCAATCACCAAGGGTTATACCCTCCATAAGATCCATCATACTGATTAACTCGTGTGCGTTCTTCATCGGTATAAATTCCCAAACAAGTAGCCAACTGAAATAATGACATAGAGTGGTTAACCCCACCCAATCGAAAAGTCATAAACGTTGGATCATCAACGCTTTCAGGGTGAAGGTTCATCACATATGTAGCGTAAAATTCAATAACCAACTCCCGGTAAACTACTTCACGAATACCAAAGAAAGCAACCCAATCATTATACATAGCACTTCTCCATTCCAACTGCAAATATTCCATAACCGTAGCATGTAAACCACCTCGGTGTAAAACATTCCAATCGACCACCCGATGCGGTTCAAATTCTTTCCGAATCAATTCTTGAACATCCGCCTTTCTTTGCTTAATAACCTTCGATCGACCATTAAACCTTAAATTCACATGTAACTCTGTTTGAGGAATTGGAGGTTGCGGTTGAACCTCCTGAGCTGCACCGACTGCAGTACCGGAACTTGAAGCATCCCTAGCATTACCACGTCCTCCTGTCTGAAAAAC
The DNA here is from genome assembly GCF_046630445.1 of Rutidosis leptorrhynchoides. Classification (NCBI taxonomy): domain Eukaryota; kingdom Viridiplantae; phylum Streptophyta; class Magnoliopsida; order Asterales; family Asteraceae; genus Rutidosis; species Rutidosis leptorrhynchoides. Next base: position 291,192,055 of record NC_092338.1, read on the forward strand.
AAACACAATGACAAACAAAAAGATATATCCCAAAGGACATGTTAGCGTTAGCTATAACCTGCATTCAAAAATATACCTAAGGCACATAATGTCAATTGTCACTTAAAAACACTCCAAAAGCACAAATCATATATAACTCCAACAACTATCATGCACTTATAACAAATTCCCAATTAACATCATTAATCATCATGAAAATCTTCACAGTTATAAACAATTCAAAGCATGGATGTTAAATCGAGTCAATCATAAATCAATTCAAGAACCTCATCTTCTCAACAATATATGTAACTTTAACCAAATAAATTAACAAGCAAAACATGTAGTCAAAGCATACATATCATCAGCACATGTTAAACACAATTCAAAAGTCAAACTGAGTCAAACCTAGTCAACCAAGTCAAAATTCCAAATTACACATGAACCCTAGAAATCAAAATCAAAATCTAGACAATTTAAGCATGAATTCATGGTAATTATACTCAGCTAATAATCATACAACATTCAAAACATATCAATTTAACTCACAAATTCAAAACCCCCAATTAATCATACCTAAGAACCCTAGAAATCAAAGAATGAAATTATAGAACAATAGGCATGAAAATTGAAGTAATAACATGTTAAGCATACATAATCTTCAATAAAAATCGAACAATAACACATAAACACACCCCCACACTCGTTTTTCGCATAAACCCTAATGAAATTCGAAATTAAGCATGAGAAAAAGATGAAAACAAGCAAGAAGATGTTAAATCATACCCTAGCCATGTTGTTATTGTGGATTAGATGAAGATTCGTGAGTAAATCGAGGATTTAATTGATGGGTTATGGCCAATTGAGAGCAGAAAAGTCGCAACAGAAAAAAAAATTAAGTGGTGATGATGAATAAGCTGGAAATAGCGTATTTAACCCATCCTGCTGTAACGCGTCGTGTTTCGCGACAAACCGGATCCCAACGTGACAGAGCAGTTTCAAACGCGACAACATATGGGGTCCCAAACTGATCAATCTGTCGTGTTTTGAGGGGGTATGTCTCCGTGACAGGTTTTTTTTTTTTCAGATTTTATATTGTTTTTGGATTTTTCATTATATCAATCAAACAAATCAAAAAAAAAATTCACACGAATACCTACAAAAACAAATAAAAATACAAAACTCTACATGAATTGATTTTTTAACGAGTCATTTTCTCGACTCATCCCCATGCTCATGTGTCTTTCGGGTAAAGGGTGAGGTCCTCCCTCTCGGTGTTATCGAATGCCTCGTGATACAATTTTTACCTATGACCATTCACCTTAAAGCTTCTACCCTCGTTATCTAACAATTCCACGTGCCCGGCCGGAAAAGCTTTCTTTACCACGAATGGACCGAACCATCGTGACCTAAGCTTTCCGGCGGAGAATTTGAACTTAGATTGAAATAACAAAACTTTATCGCCCGGTTCAAATTCTTTTCTCATCTTCAAAAGCGCGTCATGCCATAACTTCGTTTTCTCCTTATAAATGCGCGAATTCTCATAAGCATGGTTTCGTAATTCCTCAAGTTCATGAATTTGCAAAAACCGATGTTCTCCCGCTTCATTAAGGTCGGTATTACACTGTTTAAGTGCCCAATACGCCTTATGCTCCACTTCAACCGGCAAATGACACGCTTTTCCATAAACGAGACGGAATGGTGTGGTACCAATGGGCATTTTATACGTAGTTCGAAATGCCCATAGCGCGTCATTCAACTTCCGATTCCAAATCTTAGGATTGTTTTTCACCGTTCTTTCAAGAATGCGTTTTAGTGCGCGGTTAGTATTCTCAACTTGGCCACTCGTTTGAGGGTGGTAAGCCGTGGAGAAACGGTGGGTGACTCCATAATTTTTAAGCACCTTCTCGAGTAGTTGATTTGCAAAGTGCGTACCGCGATCACTAATCAAGGCCTTTGGAAGCCCGAAACGCGAAAAGAGATTTTTAAGGAAGTCAACAACGACTCTTGCGTCATTAGTAGGCAAAGCTTTGGCCTCGGCCTACTTTAACACGTAGTCAACCGCCACAAGGATGTATTTGCATTTGTTGGATGCGGGAAAAGGTCCCATGAAGTCTATCCCCCAAATGTCAAATATCTCACAAACTTGAATACTCATTTGGGGCATCTCATCTCTTTTGGAGATGTTTCCCGCCCTTTGGCAAGCGTCACAAGTTTTGACAAAGGCACTAGCATCTTTGAAAATGGTAGGCCAATAGAATCCCGAATCGAAGATTTTCTTAGCCATATAATTAGCTCCAAGATGCCCACCTGTGGGTCCTTGGTGACAATGCTCTAGAATTTGTTGAGCTTCCTTCCCATAAACACAACGACGAATCACTTGATCATCCCCAATTCGAAAAAGATGTGGGGCATCCCAAAAGTAGAACTTAATATCCGCAAAGAATTTCTTCTTTTGTTGGTAAGTTAAACCTTTGGAAAGAATGCCCGCGGCTAGATAATTAGCAATATCGGCGAACCAAGGAGTTTCGGATTCAATTTCAATACCCATAAGGGACTCATCGGGGAATGTATCATGAATGTCCGATTCATTGAGTTCCTCTAGGTTTGAATTTTCAAGACGAGATAAATGATCCGCGACTAAATTTTCGGCACCCTTTTTATCCTCGATCTCAATGTCAAATTCTTGGAGAAGAAGAATCCAACGAATGAGTCTAGGCTTAGCATCTTGTTTAGAGAACAAGTACTTAAGGGCCGAATGATCAGTGTAAACGACCGTTTTAGACAACACTAAATATGACCTAAATTTATCAAACGCAAAGACGACCGCAACGAGCTCCTTTTCCGTGGTGGTATAATTTAATTGAGCCCCCGTAAGTGTCTTACTCGCGTAATAAATAGGTTTAAAGTGATTAACGTGGCGTTAACCTAAAACCGCGCCTAGCGCGAAATCACTAGCATCACACATAAGCTCGAAAGGTTGAGACCAATCGGGAGATACCATGATAGGAGCGTGTGTGAGCTTCTCTTTTAAGAAGTTGAAAGCGTTCTCGCATTCGATATTAAAGTCGAAAGGAATGTCCTTCTCAAGGAGTTTGGTCAATGGTCGGGCAATCTTAGAAAAGTCCTTAATGAACCGTCTATAGAATCCCGCATGACCAAGAAAACTACGAATGGCTTTAATGTTTGTAGGTTTGGGAAGGCCTGAAATAACATCAATTTTGGCCTTATCAACCTCAATACCTGCACGAGAGATTTTGTGCCCTAAGACAATGCCTTCCTTCACCATGAAGTGGCATTTCTACCAATTAAGAACAAGGTTTGATTCCTCGCACCTTTTGAGCACTTTTTCAAGATTAGCAAGACATGAATCAAAAGAGTCTCCAAAGACAAAAAAATCGTCCATGAAAACTTCCATGAAGTCTTCGATCATGTCATGAAAGATGGTGACCATACACCTTTGGAAGGTGCTCGGGGCATTGCATAGCCCGAATGGCATTCGCCGATAAGCAAAGGTACCGAAAGGACAAGTAAATGTGGTTTTATCTTGGTCCTTCGGATCAATGGGGATTTGGAAGTAGCCTGAAAATCCATCTAGGAAACAATAGAACTCCCTCCCCGCTAAACGCTCTAGCATTTGATCGATAAATGGAAGTAGGAAGTGGTCCTTCCTAGTGGCATCGTTCAAACGACGATAATCTATACAAACTCTTCATCCTGTGACAGTACGAGTAGGGACAAGTTCGTCCTTCTCGTTGAGAACAACAGTCGTGCCTCCCTTTTTGGGCACAACTTGAACATGGCTTACCCACGGGCTGTCCGAGATGGGATAAATTAACCCGACATCGAGCAATTTAACCACCTCTTTTTTAACGACCTCTTTCATATTCGGGTTTAGACGATGTTGCCTTTGTACTACGGGTTTAAAATCATCTTCCATTAGGATTCGATGAGTACAAAAGGCCGAATTGATGCCCGGTATGTCCGAGGTTTTCCAAGCTATTGCCCTTTTGTGGGATTTAAGAACGGAAACCAACCGACCCTTTTGGTCGCCGGTAAGTGTCAAAGAAATAATAACCGGCAATTGGGACGAACCTTGAAGATAAGCATATTCCATGTGAGGTGGAAGCTCCTTAAGCTCCAAGGTGGGCGGTTCTTCGAGAGATGTTTTGATACGGAATTCATTTTTCAACCGGATAGTTTCAAATGATTCCGATTCTTTAAGCTCATCCTCTTTAAGCAATTCCTCTAACTCAACTTCCGGGTCGAAGTCACCGTTGACTTCACCCATCATGATTACATCCGACGTGTCTACACTTAACAATTCCTGCAAATCATGCTCAACACAATCGTCAATAACATCAATAGCAAAACATTCATCATCGGTTGAAATAGGGTGTCTCATGGCTTTATTAATGTGACAAATCACCCTCTCATTCCCAACACCTAAGCTAAGTTGTTCTTTTTGAACGTGGATGATAGCATCCACGGTGTTGAGGAATGGTCGACCTAAAATAATGGGCACCTTAGTGTCCTCTCTCATCTCTAAGATCACGAAATCAACTGGGAATACAAGTGACTCAACCTTTACCAATATGTCCTCGGCTATTCCAATGGGGGTATCAAAAGAGTGGTTCACTAAGCGAATCCCCATTCTTGTAGGTTTCAAGTCTCCTAGGCCAACTTTAAGATATAACGAATATGGCATAAGGTTAACACTAGCACCTAAGTCTATAAGTGCATCGTACACTTCCAGATTACCCATAACACAAAGGATAAGAAAACTACCCGGGTCTCCCAATTTTGGAGGCATCTTGCTCTTTTTCAAGATGGCCGAACATTCCTTATGGAGGAATGCAGTAGATACCTCATGGTACTTACCTTTCTTGGAGATTAGATCTTTGAGAAACTTCCCATAGTTAGGCATCCCCTGGAGTACTTCCGCGAGTGGCATGTTCACGCTAATCTGTTTAATCATGTTTACAAATTTCTGATATTGACTAGCGAGCTTATCCTTCTTTAATGCTTTCGGGTAAGGAATTGGTGCTTTGTATTCCTTCAACGGTGGTGATTTAGTTATGATCTCCGGCGGATCATCTTCCTTTTTCTCTTTTTCAGGCGACTTTTCTAACTCGGGCTCTTCCTCCTTTTGTTCCTCATTAATAGGTACCTGCAAAACATTAGAAGAAACAATAGGAGAAAACTTCGGAGTCTCCTTGTTAATCACCAAACCACTTCGAGTGGTTATAGCATTCACATGCTCATTCCTAGCAGGCACTTTGTTGTTGGGATTGGATTGCGTATTAGCTGGGAGAGCACCCGGTGGTCTCTCCGATAAAGATTGAGCAATACGCCCCACATCCCGTTCCAAGTTCTGAATTGAAGCCTGCTGATTTCTAACTTGCTGTTTTGTAGATTCCCCATCTTGCCTCAAAGCAGTGATACTTTCGTCTGTTTTCATAATAAAACCCCGTAGCAATTCCTCCAAAGGAGGCATCTTATTCTCTGGCTGCTGAACTGGTGGCATAGGCTGCTGGAAATTCCTAGGTGGTGCTTGCTGATTTCTGTTATTAAACCCAGGCGGCCTGTACGGATATACCTTCTGATTACCCTGATAAACCTGATTACCACTCTGATAATTGTTACCACCCATGTTATTCGCCTGATTGAAAAACTGTCTCCCACCCAGAAATTCACTAAGGGCAAAATCACCCTTCTTAACGTAACCCAGATAATTAGCCTGTTCCTCCATTGATGCTTGATCACAATCTTTGGTCAGATGCGGTCCTTGGCAAAATTCACACCCCACTTTCATAGCGTGCATCTCTTTAGTCATTGACTCCATTTGTCTCTTAAAAGTCGCAAGTTGAGCCTTAACTGCAGCAAGCTCGTCATTAGTTTCGGTACTAGCAACATAAGAAGAGCGAGAAAGATTTAATTCTTGATGCCAATCATACGAATGCGTGGCAGTATCTGAGATGATTTCATAAGCGTCATCCGGAGTCTTTTTCATCAAAGAACCACCTGCAGCAATATCAAGTTCTTTCCTTGTCGGCACATTAACACCTTTGTAGAAAATTTGGACCTTATTGAAGTTGTTCAACCCGTGTTGAGGACAATTACGTAACATTTTTCCGAACCGTGTCCAAGCATCATAAAGTGTCTCATGTGGCTTCTGAATAAAATGATTAATTTTGCTCTGCAGTTGAGCGGCCTTTGCAGCTGGAAAGAAACGTTGCAAAATTTTATCTTCCATAGTAGCCCAACTATCAATTTCACCTTCAGGCAATGAGTCTAACCAATCCTTGGCGTCATCTTTCAAAGACCAAGGAAAAACCCTCAAATAGATAACTGTCTCCACGATATTTTCAATCTTGAACAAGTTTCAAATGCTTTTAAAGGAACGGAGATGCTCGAATGCATCCTCTTTCGGTGTACCTCTGAATTGGAATTGGTGAGTTATCATATTAAGAATCTGTCCTTTGACCTCAAAATCTGTGGTGACTGGTGGCTGCCTGATGGCGTGTCCGTTACCAGCCCTTGTGGCTTTCATCAATGCTTCCATAGTCTGTCCTGCTGCTCCTTCAGCCATGTTAACTTCTTCCTTAATATATTCAAAATTCGGAATATAAAAAGGCAACTCAGCGAAATCCTCGGCGATTTCCTGTTCTTCTTTAGCTTTGCTGCATGTGTAGTAAACTCTAGACGGTTCCAGAGTTATTGGTACCTAACCTGCAATCACACCACAACAAAACCGCGCGTAAAATCAAACAAAAATAACAGAAAAGGAACTTTTGCAAGAATTGCTTCTCACAAAAGGATCGAATAATCAAAAGCTTAACCAAATTTCCAATAATTACACCGCTCCCCGGCAGCGGCGCCAAAAAGTTGATGTGTAATTTCGTACTCTAAATTATTAGCTAAATACCTATCGATTATCACACAATACTGGCAACTATAACCAGTTCGTTTAGTAATTAAACAAGTATTTGACCAATTCGTTCCACAGAGAGCAGGTAATTGAAAACTTGAACTATTAATTATTCTAAGATTTAAAAGGGGAGTTTTGTTGTAAAACTGATTAAACGCGAAAGTAAATTAAACTTAACTCAATAAGAAGCAAAGGTATCCACTTAGCTACAATTCCCTAGGCTAGGATTGCTCGGTTAAACTCGTTAAGTAAACAATTACAATGATGCGACACTGTATTTATCTGTCGATTCCTACAGTTTAAGACTAGCAACCTAAGTATAACTGTCGTTAACCTAGAATTACTAACCAATTCATAATGATATTACTAAAGATTATAATCTAAATTAGGTTGGTTTGGTGTCCCTTACAACCTCATAATTATTGCAACTAATTTCAAGCTCAACCACTATACGATTAATTTTATTATCGGTTTCCCTCATAAAATCTCACGTATTCCTAAATTATTCACTTTCAATAATCTAGTAAAAGCTATTAATCAATTTAACTGTCATTAGTTGATCAATAACTTCCGTGATCTAACAATCAATAAGCTTTAATAACGGTGGATCTTAGCTAGACATAAAATTGTGTAATTTAAATTAATTATCGTTAACCAAAAGATCGCAATCCATCACCTAGGTTCATGTATCTAAGTGAATACTAAATATTTAGCTACTCATGGTAAAGCAAATAACAAATAAATGAGAAGAACAAATAAGCATGAACATTGAATTGAATAAAGAACAAAATAATAAAAGTTAATTTAGAGATTAAACTAACCAAACTTGATGTACTAAGTTAAACCCTTGCAAAATAATGTAGAAAAGCTATAAAATTCGTAATAGTAGCTGCTGTGAAAGAAAATTCGTAAATAAAACTGCATGCCCTAAATTGGGGTAAAATTCGCCTATTTATAGGAGCTGGGAAAACAGCTGAAACCGACCCATGTCGCGATCCGCGACAACCCATCGCGTAACGCGATGCACCAGGACGCGGTATAACAGCCTGAAACGCGACAGAATGGTCAGATTGCCCTTTTTTCCATGTCGTGTTCTAATGCACTTCGTCACGTATCACGATGACCAAAACGCGATAAACCTCATCCTGAAGCGATGGAAAGTGATTTTTTCCCCCGAGGCACGTTTATCTTCAACTCTAACTTCGTTTTGACTATATCTTCAATAAAAATCAACATTAATGAGCCAACGAACCATATCTTGACACTTTCTTCATTTTGAACTCAAATAACTCGATATCTTAATCAAAGTCTTCAAAATACCAGCAAATGGAACAAGATAACGCCCAAAATATATGTATGAAAATGGCGTTATCACTGGGGATATGATTCATTAGTCTTATAAGCTAATTTGCACGGTGCCCCCCATTGTACGAGATAGATCCTCTCATGGTTAGGATAAGTCTGACCACTTGGCGACCCTGTTTGATGCTGAGGTCCGTGGATTTCCACCTGATTTTCGAGAAAACTTTTCAAGGTTTTTCGTAGACTCTACAACTGGTCTGGATGACAACTTCCTGACCTAAATCAAGAAGCGCGTGTCTTTTTCTCGGAACACTTTACTTCCTTTTAAATCAAGTGGAACATTTCTTTCAAATATATTATAAGAAATCGGTTAAAACTGATTAAAATCGTCCAAAACAAAAGTACCTTCAATTATTTATACAAAAATATATGATTTAAATAACTTGGTAAATTTTTCCCACACTTGGGTTTTATATTTCTTTCTTTGCCTTTTTATTCTCTTCTATTCCATTTAAAATGAATTCAAGCGTTTTGGGTTGTTTCTCAATTTATGTCCTTTTCGAGGTAACAATAATTTCGGTGTTAACACCTAGTTTTATCGTTCATAAATATGTATAGACATGATTTTGAGTTCATTTAGTTGAAAATTTTAAAAATTTTACTAGAAGTGGGTAGTCAGTATATAGTCAGTATATAAGACTAGGGCTGTTCTTTATTATCAGAGAGCACTAGATTCTAATGCAACTACTGCGTTACTAGTATTTTAACGGTGGCTATTAAACTAAGTGTATAAGTCAAACCTTTAAAATCTGAAAGAATTTAATCCCTTCCCACACTTAAGATCTTGCAATGCCCTCATTTGCAAGAAATCAGTAACAATTTAAATTATTGAGGGTGATTAGCGTAGAAAAATGATTAAAATTTACCAAAGTTTCCAAACATATTGTTGTTTGTTTGAATGATAAATGGTGCACATCATTTGTTCATTCCTGCAGTTGTTATTTCACATATATTTTGCATCTTGTCGTTAAAATTAGTTGCTTTTGCTGAACTTAATGCCAGTCTTTGAAAGTGCTATGTTTTACCCTGTTGTGTACATGAGATAAAATACAAACATATATACATATTTTTGAGTTTGGAATATCACCCCACATTCAAAAATTATTAAAATATAATAATAAAAGTTAGAAAATTATAAAAACTATTACAGTATCAAAAGAAATATTAAAAGTATAAAATTACAAGTTACAAAATAAATAAAAATAGAAATAAAAGAAAATTACGGTTAATGAGGATAGTTCCAGTAAGGATTTCATTCATAGCCGTAAGTGCTGTAGAATGCTTGAGCTGGGTTATATGTAGGGAACGGTGGTGGGTCTGTATAGTCCAGGGAGGAAATATGGCCGGTTGAGTAGGAATGTAGTTTGTGTTATTGTAGGCACAATGGCTTATGATTTGGCTTTGATGATATTGCCAATCTGCAAATGCTCGTTGTCTAGCCATTTCATACTCATTTTGGGCCAAAAAAATTTGCAATTCTGTCATCTGATTCCCTTCTCCCACATTACCTTGCTCCTGATCTCTTTCCACCTGTGAATGATTGCCATCATATGGTGCTGCAGCGTTATGTCATTTCTTTAAAACCTTTGCACCATGATAAACTTGCAAACCAATTCTATCACGGGGTTCTGGTTCTGCAATTAATAATCCCCCCTGACTTCTATCCAAACCGAGATACTCAGCAATTAAAGTAATAAAGATACCAACTCCTATTATAATATTAGTCCGCATACCCCTAACCATTACTGATAAATAATAACCCACACAATAAGGTATACTCACAACGCTTTGTGGGTCTCGAATACACATGAGGTAAAATAAATCATTTTCATTTACCTTCTCTTTGTTCCTACCTCGCTGTGTAATCGAGTTTGCTAAAAATCTATGGATCACTCTTAGCTCAGCTCTATTAATATCTGTATAAGAGTGAGTTACCCCACAAAATCGGTTATGGCTAGTCATTCTACTCCATATTTCATTCATATCAAAATTTTCATCAACCCTCCTACCATTAATTATCAACATTTGACAATCAGTAGATGCTAGTTCCTCAGGCGTATATGTATACAAAGCCTGACCCATATCTAATAGAGACATATGGTGCATCACACCTCCTAGAAAAAATCTAATAAAGCTCCGATCGGTTAAGGTAGCTACCCGATCATTTATTTCAACACTACATAATAATTCCACACACCATTCTCTATATACAGGCCTACGTATATTGAATAATCGTTCCCAATCATTAAAAGTAGAATTACCATACCTTTGTGTAAGTAATTCTCTGATTGGCTCGACTAATCCCACTGTTTCTAACGGTTCCCAATCTATTACCCTGGGTACTTCAACATTCTTTAACTGAAGAATGTGTAAGTTCCTCTGATATTTTGGATAATCTATCCAATGTCTGTCAAATCTTAAATTAGGGTGTAAATCTGCCAATTGTATATTTGAATATGAAATGAATTGATGCGTTAGATTTTGTCTGTATTGGTCGTTAATCTCCTGTTCATCTGCATTCTCAGAAGGAGCATTGTGAGCTTGGGAAGCGGATGAAGATTCACCCCTTTCAGTCTGCAAAACACATTAAACACAATATTTTGTTCATCCAAATATGCATTAGTGTTAGCAAAATCATAACTTAAAATAACCATAATGACATGTTTAAACAATAATAACTTATACACATTTTCATAATATTCACAATTCTACACTGTTTCAAATAAACATATATGAAAATGTATACAATGTTCCTTAGTATTCATCTTCTAAAACATGTCAAAAATAATCATTATAGAAATTAAACAAGTTTCAAATAGCATTCATGTCAATTATATCAAGTTCATGCATTTTTGACTTAAAAAGTCAACAATCTTGCTCAAAAATCATGTTTATGATCAAGGTTTTGATCATTTAGCAATCTAAACATGTTACACTACTTAATTAAGCATGAACTAACAACAAAATTCGGCCATAACCCGTTTATATCAAAAAGCCCCAATTTTTGCTCAAGAACACAAACCCTAGATTACTCAAAATTTGAAGTTTAAGGCTTTTAATCATGTTAAATAGCATCAATCTAGGTTATACAAGCATAATATACAAACAATTTAAACACAATTAAGTTAGAATTCATCAAAATCAAATTAGGTTAAAATATGCTCAAGAAGACTTAAAATCCGGATTAAAGAGTGTTTAGATGTAGAAATTACCGATCTCCTTGAAAAACTTCTTGGTAGGATTCTTCTGAACATGTTTTTATGAAAGATTTGATGATTTATGGTGAAAATTCGCTAATTTTAGAGTGTTTTGTGTGTGTTTTTCGCAGAAAATATGGGATGGGTGTGTGTGGACTGGTCTGTTGACCAGTTTAACTGGTCTGGAAATTTAGAGCTCCGCGACTGTGGATGTGGGGACCCCAAAAACCTCCGCGAGTGCGGATTTGTTTTTTTTTAAAACCTTTTAACTACTAAAACAATTAATTAATTAATTTTTAAATTTTTTTTTCCTTTTTATATAGGCAGAGGTTGTTTCAGTACGTTTACCTAGTCGATCCCTCAACAAAATTTAAAATTTGTCATTTTAAAGCGATTGTTTTAAAAGCAAAGATTTTAGGATTTTTCAATGTTTTTGGCATACTTTAGATCATTAAAATTAAAAATAATGATAATAAAATTTCTCGTCCTGCCCTTGGGTAAAGCAATTTCGGTTCAACGACCAAGTTTTCAACTTACGACGAATTTTAGAAATCAATTTTTAACTTGATGAAATAAAGTACATTTTTGTTTTTAAATTTACACCAAACTTAAATTTAAAATGCATAATAATAAAATTTCATATGAATATCATTAATATTTATATACATTAGTTTATAATCTTAAATTCAAAATAATATAATTATATATTAAAATAATATTAATTTTAAAAACATGGTAAAAATTAAATAAAAATCTTTTTGGTCTTTTATCCCACTTTAATCAATCAAATATTTACAAAAATATACGTCCCTCTTTTTGGGTAAAGTAATTTCGGCTATATTACCTAGTTTTACTCCTGACGAATTTCTGAAATATTTTGGATTGATTGATTAAAGATATTTATACCTTATGAATAAACGGTAAATTTCGTAGTGATGCATTAAATTTTTGTATGATATCAATAATTTCGGTTTTGCATACCTAATTTTATTGAATATCAATTTAATACTTTATAGCGAACAATTTAGCGTTTATTATCAAAAGGTTAAAAACAATAAATAAAAACAAATAAAAACTATACATACTTACCTGTGAGATAGAATTCTCAGAGACCTTCTTTAGTCGACTCATAGGAGAGTCGTTCGATTTGGTTTTTCATAGCTACATAGGCGTAACCTCGATTCTTCAATAACTTTTCTTCTAAACATATGAATGGTCCTTCTCTGCATAGAGTAACGAACTCGGTATTGGAATGTGTTTGATTGTTCGAACATTTCCCTTTGTGTGACCATTTTCCGCATTTATGACATCTTTCAAGGTGTCGTTCTCTTCTTTTTGTTGCGGATTTTGATTTTCCTTTACCAAAATGTGTCTTATGATGATCTTTTATGAGTTCTTTCCTCACTTCGTCCATTTTGCCTCTTATGAATGATACCAGTTCACTCGGGAAGATGTTATTATTACGTTTAGTAATCATAGCGTGTAGTAGTAGACCATGTGTCAGATCAAAGGAATTCTTCATCTTGTAAAACCTAAAAGAAATAAAAATTCAGAATGGAGGGAGAAGACTAGTTCTTTAGGGTCTGCTAGGGAAAGACCATTCGGATTCCATTCTCAGAAACTACATGAAAACAGAACATCTAATTCTAACAGAAATTCATATTACCCTTAAAAGATTCGAATCTTCCCACACTTAGTTAGCTGTGGTGTCAAAATTGTGATTAACTTCATCTTCAACTTCCATTGGATTATCTATGTAATGTTTAACTCTGTGACCATTAACCTTAAATTCAATCTCGTTTGAATTTATTAACTCTATTGTTCTGTACGGGGAAACTCTTTTGACTATGAATGGTCCAGACCATCTTGATTTCAATTTTCCAGGAAATAGCTTGAATCTTGAATTGAAAAGAAGAACTCTGTCTCCTTCTTTAAATTCCTTTGAACTTCTGATTCTTTTAGCATGCCATTTCTTTGTTCTTTCCTTATAGATTAACGAATTTTCATATGCCTCATGTCTTAATTCTTCTAATTCGTTTAGTTGACTTAACCGTAGATGTCCGGCTTCATGTAAATCAAGATTACATGTCTTCAAAGCCCAAAATGCTTTGTGCTCAATTTCTACTGGAAGGTGACATGCTTTTCCATAAACAAGTTTAAAAGGTGTGGTTCCAATTAGAGTTTTGTAGGCTGTTCTAAAAGCCCATAGTGCATCCTCCAATTTCATAGACCATTCATTCGGATTTGATCTTACGGTTTTTTCTAGAATACGTTTTAAAGCTCGGTTGGTATTTTCAACTTGTCCACTTGTTTGTGGATGATAAACAGTTGAGATTTTATGAGTTACTCCATATCTTTTGAGAACTTTCTCAAGTTGATTATTATAAAAATGAGTACCCCGATCACTTATTAAAGCTTTCGGTATTCCGAACCTTGCAAAAAGACGTTTTAGGAAGTTGACTATAACTCGTGCATCGTTAGTTGGGAGAGCTTGTGCTTTTGCCCATTTAGATACATAATCAATGGCAACGAGAATGTAGAGATTATTATGAGATTTTGGAAATGGACCCATAAAGTCAATACCCCAAACGTCAAATACTTCACATACTTGAATGACATTTTGTGGCATTTCATCACGTTGACTTATTTTTCTGGCCCTTTGACATGCATCACAGGATTTACAAAGAAGGTGTGCGTCTTTGAAAATTGTAGGCCAATAAAATCCAGCGTCGTAGACTTTTCTTGCTGTGAGTTGAGGCCCATAATGCCCTCCTTTTGATCCTGTGTGACAATGGTTTAAGATTTGGCTAGCTTCATCTCCGAATACACATCGGCGTATTATTCCATCGGGACAACTTTTAAACAAATGTGGATCTTCTCAAAAATAGTATTTTATATCACTAAAGAATTTCTTTCGTTTTTGGTACGACAACCCTTTTTCAAGGAATCTACATACTAAGTAGTTTGCATAGTCTGCAAATCATGGAATTTCATTATAATCGATCTTCAAAAGATATTCATCAGGAAAGTTATCTTGTATGGCCGATTCATTTAGAACTTCTAATTCAGGATTTTCAAGACGAGAAAGATGATCAGCTGCGAGATTTTCTGCTCCCTTTTTGTCTCGAATCTTAATATTAAACTCTTGTAAGAGTAAGATCCAACGGATTAATCGTGGTTTGGCATCTTGTTTCGAAAATAGGTATCTAAGAGCAGAATGGTCGGTATAGACCACCGTTTTAGCTAGAACGAGATATGAACGAAATTCGTCAAAAGCAAAGACAATAGCAAGGAGTTCTTTTTCAGTAGTTGTGTAATTAGTTTGTGCTCCTTGTAACGTCTTACTAGCGTAATAAATAGGTTGAAATCGTTTTTCAATCCTTTGTCCTAAAACGGCTCCCATTGCAAAATCACTTGCATCGCACATGAGTTCAAATGGTAGATTCCAATTTGGAGTTATCATGATCGGCGCATTAGTGAGTTTTTCTTTAAGAATATTAAAAGATTTGATACATTCATCCAAAAAGATGAATGGAGCATCCTTTTCTTAGAGTTTATTCATAAGAGTGGCAATTTTAGAAAAGTCTTTTATGAAATGTCAGTAAAAACCGGCATGCCCTAGAAAACTCCTAACTCCTCTAACATTGGTGGCATGTGGAAGTTTAGCAATTACATCTACTTTAGCTCTATCCACTTCAATTCCTTCTTTTGAAATTTTATGACCAAGAACGATGCCCTCTCTAACCATGAAATGGCATTTCTCCCAATTAAGTACTAGATTTGATTGCTCGCATCTAATAAGCATTCGTTCAAGATTAACTAGACATGTTTCAAAAGTATCACTGAAGACTGAAAAGTCATCCATGAAAACTTTCATGCATTCTTCTATCATGTCGTGAAAAATCGCCATCATGCACCTTTGAAAGGTTGCAGGGGCGTTGCAAAGTCCAAATGGCATGCGTTTGTAAGCAAAAGTACCATAAGGGCATGTGAATATGGTTTTCTCTTGGTCCTCGGGTGCGATTGGAATTTGAAAGTATCCGGAGAAACCTGCAAGAAAACAATAGTAACTGTTCCCAGCTAACCTTTCCAACATTTGATCAATGAAAGTTAAGGGAAAGTGATCTTTTCTGGTGGCGTCATTTAATTTTCTATAATCAATACAAACACGCCATCCTGTTAGAGTCCTAGTAGGAATAAGCTCATCTTTTTCATTTGTGATGACAGTCATGCCACCCTTCTTAGGTACGCATTGATCTGGGCTTACCCATGGACGATCAGAGATTGGATAAATTAAACCTGCATCGAGCAGTTTAATAATTTCTTTCTTAACAACATCTTGCATATTTGGATTTAGTCTTCATTGGCGTTGCACATATGTTTTATGACATTATTCCATAAGGATTTTATGTGTGCAATACGAAGGACTTATGCCTTTAATGTCATGAATCTTCCATGCAATAGCTGGTTTATGAGCTTTTAGCATAGAAATAAGTCGAGATTTTTCATTTTCAGTAAGAGAAGACGATATTATTACAGGTAATTCAGATTCACCATGTAAATAAGCGTATTCCAAATGGGTTGGAAGTGGCTTTAACTCTAATAATGGTGGTTCTTCTATCGATCATTCACCAGGTAATTCCTCTTTTAACATTTGAAGTTCTTCTGTTGTTGGTTCGTATTCATTAGCCATAAGTGCGGCTAACATTTCAGCTTTATCAATTGGTTCAGTTCCTTCTCCTAAAGAACATTCTCCTGTTCCTTGTAATTCTGGAAATTCTTCTAACAATTCTGCATGTGAATCTATAGTTTGAATATAATAACATGTATCATCTGCAGATTGTGGTTGTTGCATGGCTCTATCTACTGAAAAGTTAACCTCTATACTTAGGGTCAGTTTCTTACCGAACACGTCTATTATTGCTTTAGCTGTGTTTAAGAATGGTCTTCTTAATATGAGAGGAACTCGAGAATCTTCTTCCATGTCCAGAATAACAAAATCTACTGGAAATACTAAAGTACCAACTTTAACTAGCATGTTCTCCATTATCCCTCTAGTATATTTTACTGATCGATCGGCTAGTTGTATGCTTATTCTTGTTAGTTTCAATTCTTCGAGGTCTAGTTTAGCGTATAGTGAATACGACATTAAATTTATACTAGCACCTAAGTCTGCCAATGCTTCTATTGAACTAAGACTACCCAGAAAACATGGAATTGTGAAACTTTCTGGATCTGATAATTTTTCTGGTAGTTTATTTAACAGCACTGCAGAAAAATTAGCATTCATAGTAACAGCCGAGAGTTCTTCCATTTTCTTTCTATTTGTGATTAGATCTTTCAGGAATTTAGCATATCTTGGCATTCCTGAAATCACATCAATGAAAGGAAGATTGACATTTATTTGTTTAAACATATCCAAGAATTTGGATTGCTCGTCTTCAAGTCTTTCTTTTCTCATTTTACTCGGGTAAGGAAGCGGTGGTTGGTATGGTTTAACATAAGGCTTTGCCTTAACTGTGTTATCTTCATTAACCTTTTCAACTACCGGTTATGTTTCCTTATCTTGCTCAGGCTGTGGTGCCTGTGTAGTGGGAATAAAGTCATCAGAAATTACAGGTATTTCAGGTGATTTAAGTGTAATACCACTTCTTGTGGTAATGACTTTAGCTGTTTCATTTCGAGGGTTAGCATTTGTATTGCTAGATAGACTCCCCGGTTTTCTTTCACCTATCAACCTTGCTAGGTTGCTTACTTCTTGTTCCAAATTTTGAATAGAAGCTTGTTGATTTCTAAATGCTTGAGCATTTTGTTCATTAGTTTGTTTCTGAGATGTGAAAAACTGCGTTTGAGATTCAACTAGCTTTGACATCATATCTTCTAAATTTGACTTTTTATCATCGGTTTGTGGTGGTTTAATTAGAAAATAGGTCTTTGCTGATTATTAGTATTATTAGATACTTGTTGATTGCTAGGACCTTGTTGGTTGTTGTATGGAACATTTCGGTTATAATTCTGATTTTGATTGTAATTTGGTCTTGGCGGTTGATAATTATTTTGATAATTATTTCCAGGCCTTTGATTCATGTATGAAACATTCTCTCTTTGTTCTATTGTTTGTTCAATACTGAGACAATCTTTTGTCAAATGTGGTCCTGCACACTGCTCATAACTAATTCGTATTGCGTGAATATCCTTAGTCATCTTTTCCATTCGTCTATCAAAAGCATCTAACTTTGTGGAAATGGAATCAAAGTCATGACTAGAATCAGCTCTAGCCACTTTAGATGATCTAACAATGTCTTTTTCTTGTTGCCACTCATGTGAGTGGGAGGCTGTGTTATCAATAATTTTGTAAGCTTCAGTTGCGGTTTTCTTCATAATGGAACCACCAGCTGCTATGTCGATGTCTTTTCGTGTAGTAATGTCGCATCCTTGGTAGAATATTTGTACTATTTGATAAGTGTCTAAACCATGTTGAGGACATCCTCTCAACAACTTTCCAAATCTTGTCCACGCCTCATATAGAGTTTCATTTGGCTTTTGCGTGAACGTAACAATTTTTCCTTGAAGTCTCACAGCTTTAGATGCCGGAAAGAATCTTTTAAGAAATTTCTCAACTAAAACATCCCATGTATCAATCGCCCCTTCAGGTAACGATTCTAACCAATCTTTGGATTATCCCTTTAAAGTCCAGGGAACTAACATGAGATAGATCTGTTCATCCTCAACTTCTCTGATTTTGAATAGAGTACAGATCCTATTAAAGGTTTGAAGATGTTCATTTGGATCTTCTTTTGGCGTACCACTAAATTGGCATTGATTAGTTACCATGTGTAGGATTTGTCCTTTGATTTCATAATTTGGCGCACTAATGTCTGGTTGAGTAATTGCGTGACCTTGGCCAGTGCGTGTAGCTCTCATTCGATCTTCCATACTTAGAGGTTCCAGATTTTTCATGATTGAGTTTGTTGAATCTGAATCACTAGAGGATTCTGATTTAATGGTTTCTTCCTCGACGATCTCTGGTTGAATGATTTGTGGTTCAGGAGGAATGATTAGTGGTTCAGGATCTCTGAATTGTCCTTGAATATCCTCCGGGTTCTCAATTGTGAGGTCGGCTTCAAAAAATGGATTATCGGAAATTTGAATAGGAGTACTTGGCCGACTTGATGATGATTCTAAAGAAAAATCAACGGCGACAATATTGGCTAGATGTCTTGATCGAGTTACAGGTGGTGAACGTATGAAAGGTGGTGAACGTTTTGCTCGGTGCATTCACTGAATATCCTATTAGTTATAAAGATAAAAATTATATAAGTTATCAAATTAATAGACTTTTCTGCTTTTGCCCACGTTTCGAATAGCCAAAAGATGCAGCAGGGAGCCAGGATCCTTTAAGTCGAAAAATCCACAACTCAGCCACTAACAAATCCAACTATTACTACGAAGCAGAAAACTTGGATGTCTATCAATTTAACCGTTTAAAATAATTTTTTCGTCAAAGTTTAAAGAAAATAAAGAAAATTCTATGTCCTAAAAACTAGAGCGTAGAAATGAGAAAGAAGAAGAGTGCGTCGAAAAATGTCAAAAAATAAAAGGTCGAAAAACAATAATAAGAAAGTAGAGCGTCGAAACTTAAAAGTCTAAAAACTAAATATTAAAAGTTGCGTCTAAAGGTATTAAAGCTTAAAAGGAATTCTATATCCAAAACGGCAATAACTTAATTAGGCACTAAAATCTATTTAAAACTAAAGCGATAAGTGACGTCGTAAAATTCTAAAGCGTCTAAATCTTAATCAAAGAAAGAGCACTTAAGGAATTTTACGGCAAAGCCTAAAAATCTAGAAATATAAAAAAATAACTACGACAAAAACTAGAACTTAAAACTAGTTACGAATGAAAAATATACAAATTACAAATTAAACTAATAAAAAGATACAAAATATAAAAATAAAACTTAAAGTTATAAAAATACAATTTTTATAAAAATATTATTTTTATCTTATTATTTTATAAAAGTATTAATTTTATAATTAATAAAACTAAATAAAACTTAGAAATACAAATTTAATTAAAACTAAAATTAATTAGTATTTTAATTATACCCTAATTAGGTTAATCAATAATAATAAAAATTAATAAAACCCTAAACTGTAATTAATGCGCGTACCAGGTTTAGCCTGTCAGAGCAGCTCCGCGAGTGCGGATGTCTGCTGCCCAAAAAGCTCCACGAGTGTGGAGTATGCAGGTTCAAATGATTGCAGGCTCAAAAATCGCAGGTTCAGCGTTTTTAATATTTTTTTAGATGTATTTAGTTTTCTGATTTTAATCTTATAAAAATAAAACTTATAAAAAAATACTTATTAGTTTTTATAACTTTTAACAAAAGTAATAAAAAAATATAAACTTTTTAACTTAAAAATATAGATATTTATTTTTCTTTTCTTTTTATATTTTTGTATATTTTTAATATTTAAAACTTATAAACATATATTTTTTTCAAAAATAACTTAAAAACAAATTTTTTTTA
The DNA here is from genome assembly GCF_046630445.1 of Rutidosis leptorrhynchoides. NCBI lineage: Eukaryota > Viridiplantae > Streptophyta > Magnoliopsida > Asterales > Asteraceae > Rutidosis > Rutidosis leptorrhynchoides. Next base: position 291,212,057 of record NC_092338.1, read on the forward strand.
TAGCGTTTCGCTTCGGTGTTGATGAAGTCCCCGGCAGCCGCGCCAAAAATACTTGATGTGTGCGAGGTGTAGTACGAAATAAATTATATTTTACTACGAAATACTATTATATACGATACAATTTTACACAAGTTATTTATTTATTTATTTATAGAATGGATATACTTAAACCTTGCTACAACACTTATAGGCAGTGTACCTAATCGTAGAGGAGTGTAGTTTTTAGTAAGTCTGGTTCGTTCCACAGGGAGCTAGCTAAGTCTAACGCTATATTTATTTTAAACTATATTTGTATAAAAATATATATAAGTAATATTATTATTATTATAAAAGGGGGTTTTTACCGTTTAGTGACCGGTTTGTCGATTTTATGTCTTAAGTCACAATTAAAACCTAATGTAAAATATTAAATATAAATATAACATAATATAAAGCGTAAAATAAAAGTGCGATAAATAAAAGTGCAATAATTTAAAATACGATAAATAAAATGACGGTAAATAAAAGTACGATTAGATATAAATTAAAGGAATTATGCTTATTTAAACTTCCGTAATCATGATGTTCGACGTGTTGATTTTAATTTATTACCATGGGTTAATTGTCCTTTGTCCTGGATTATTCGATATGTCCATCTGGTTTTTGTCCATAACAGTCCATCGGTCATAAATATAAAGTGCGAGTGTCCTCGTCAAATTACCCTTATACCCGAAGTCAAATATTCCAACTAATTGGGGATTTAAACTGTAACAAGGTCTTAATTCTTTGTTAATGATCACACTAGGATATCGACTGCGTGTAACCTAAGGTTTTAATACGTTGTTAACAATTACACCAAGTGTCCTTGTATGTAATCCACCCCTGTTTTAATGAGTCCATTGACTATTAATCCATTCCCGTGTCTGGTTAAATGAACGATTATTAGTATTTATAAATATCCCGCCCATCGTGTCTGATCGAGTGTATGTGGTTATTTATAATTACCTCAAATTGTAAATCTCTATATTAAATTAACGAACTATCATTTAGTTAAACAAATATAAAATCCATTAATAGCCCATAGTCTAATTTCCACAAGTGTCGGTCTTTTGTCCAAACCCCAATTATGGTCCAAAGCCCAATAACCCCGTCTTAATATTTAGTCCAACATCACGATTACTTCGGCTTAAATAACAATAATAATAATTTAGCTACGAGACATTAATTTAAAACGGTTGAACATAACTTACAATGAGTATTAATCGCGTAGTGTTACATGGACATAATTTTGACTTACAAACCTTAAAACCTTCGCTAAAATAACCTTATTATTATTATTAACTTAAATAATAAAATTAAAATTATAAATATAAATATAGATTGAGAGATTGAAGTAGAAAATTTTTATATATTTTTTAATGAAATGGGCAGAATGCGCGGCCTTTTATAGGCCCACTTTGAACTGTACAGCTCCGCGAGTGCGGCAGCTCCGCGAGTGCGGAGCTTCGGATTCCAGCTCACCAAGTTGAGTTAAACGTGGGCTGCTGAATATTATAATATATATGATAATAATATATAATTTTATATAATTATATATATATTATATTATATTCTTGTGCATAGTTGACTTGTAATTTTAGCTCCGTTGAGTCGCACATTGATAGTTGGTTCATGTCTCGGTTCCGAATTTTCGAACGCCTTTTCGTACAATTTAATATCTTGTACTTTACTTTTTGCGGCTTGTACATTTGTAATTTTGAGACGTTTCTCATCAATAAATTGAACCACTTGGATTGTACTTTGTACTTTTTAGCTTTTTGGTCGTTTGCATCTTCAAATCGTCGAATCTGTCTTTTGTCTTCACCTTTTATTATTTAAACGAATATCAGTTGGAAATAGAACAATTGCAACTAAAAGCTTGTCTTTCTTGAAGGATAATGCTATGAAATATATGTTCGTTTTTAGCATTATCAGAATTCCTCAAGGAACTTCTTTTTCATCACTGCCCAAGTAGTAATACTTCTGGCGGGCAAGGACAAAAACCATCTCTTAGCTTTATCTTTTAATGAATAAGGAAAAAGACGAAGATGTACCTCTTCATCAGTAAAGCCGTTTACCTGATTTGTAGCGCACATTTCATTGAACTCTATTATATGCTCATATGGTTCTTCGTTAGCCATACCTCGGTAGGTAGGAAAAATAGCAATGAGTTGAGGTCGAACCTCAAAGCGCCGGTTATTTCCCACATTCGGAGCGGGAAAAACAATGGGTGAGTGATCCTCATGATCACCCGGTTGGTAATACGAGTCCACTCCTCTTTCACCTTCAGCCATTACAGTTGGTTGAACAAAAATTTCCTCCTCGTCTTCGGAATATGATTTAGGAGAATTTGGTGGGACATTTGGATGTGACTCTGGTGGTGGTTGTGTTGATGCTGAAGCCACTGTCGAGCTTTTCGAAATCCTTGTAGCTTTTCGATTAGCTTTTGCAGATTTCTCGATTTTCGAGTTTAAAGGCTCAAGATTCTGATTTCGTGACTTCCGAGTTTGCATACACTAACCTGCACTTCAACAAAAACAAAAATACCGAGCGTAAAACTGACAAAAAGAAAGCAATATTTTTGGATTTTTTATGGTTTTATAATTTTTAGGATTTTTAATTTAACAAGAAAGCAAATAAAATAAGAGCTTGCAATCAAGCGCACACTTCCCCGGCAGCGGTGCCAAAATTTGATCGGTGTCGAAGGGCCGGTCAAAAATAGCCTAATTACTCTACTTTAGATAGGGTAAGCAGGATTCGTTCCACGAAAAATAGTGGTTAATAGCAAGCAATTTCAGGATTGGTTTGTTTGTTTAACTAAAAACTATTCAAATTAATCAACTAGAATACAGCTTAAAGACTTAAACTAAAGCGCAATTGAGAAGATTGAAATGTAAACAATGTGATTAAAAGCCTTTATCCTTTCACAATCCCAATCTAGCATGCAAGTATTATGTTTACCAAGTATTGACCAAATCTCATAGACAAGACTTCTTAAGTTCATCAATTCTACTATCTTGGGATTGAACTATGCAACCTAGACAATATATCTTTATCCTTAATCTAATTATCACTAAGTTGGATCAAGAACACAATGTTAAATCACAATAATTCAACTTGCAATAACAAAAGCATAGAACTTGCATTGATCAATAATTGATTGGTTTACAATATCATAATCCAAAAGATATAAGTATTAAAACATCATAAACCACATAAACTTGAATGAAATAATACATGTTTAATTGTCCATGGAAAGGATAAAGATAAGAAAACTAGCCAAGCATGGTGGTGATGATGATCATGGTTGTTTCTTGAAGTTGCATGATGAACACCACTTGAATCCTAGCTTGAATCCTTGATTGATGATGATTTGTGATGTGTTTTGGTGTGTTTTTGGCTCTCAAAACTGATGGAAAAGGTAAACCATTCGTAGCCTAGGGTTTTCTATATATAGGGGTGAAGTAGGGTGTTTCCCAAGTATTAAATCCCTCAAATCCGGCTCAAAATTATATCCAAAAATACGTCCAGCCGTAATTTGCGCCCAACGGCCGCAAATTATGGCCAGCCGCAAAAAGTGGGCGCCTCCTTATGCCTGTTCTCCACCTGATAATTCACCCAGCCGTAAAAATGGCCGTAACCCAGCCGCAATTTGCGCCTGCACCCATTTTTCTTCCTTTTTCTCATTTAAACTCCGTTTTCCACGTTTTCATCTTGAATCGTTACCCGTTATGAAAATCTCATAAAATAGCTTATTAAACCTCGAATATGCACATAAAATTCATCTCTTAATATTGAACATGATCGGCATTTATGACCCGATCATTATCCGTGAGTACCACCAGATCTTTACGATCTTTATATATAAATATATATATTAATATTTTTACCGTAAAAAAACAAAAAAAAACAAAAAGGGTTGGCTCTCAATTTTTTTTTTTTGGTCAAAATGTTCTCGCAAATCTAAACTCATAGTGCGACCTTACAATTTGCGATTTTTTTTCTTGTTTTGTTGAGCAATTTCACGTCCTAATCTGAAAATTAATCGCATGATCGAGCCAAGGCGAGTCGCACGAGGTCATTGGGAATTGCGAGTGACGGTCAAATTTGGACCGCACGTATCCCGTGTACTGTGACGCCCCGTACAAAACCATCGTGTACGATTCGTCAACAACAGGATCTTTACACGATCAAGTACTACATGTTGTTTGAAAACCATTTTGCATTAATAAAAAGATAGCGTTTACAAAAGATAACATGACACAAACGTCGTTACAAAGTCATTATTTGAAAATAACATAAGTTACGAATGCAAGATAAAAGTTCCATGATTGAGACATCTCTAAGTAATGCAGCGAAAATCTAACACAGCAGGTCCATAACAGCAAGTCTAAAACACCAAGATAGCAAGTCTAACAGCGGAAGCAACATCGTCTAAGCACATGAGAAATACATGCTTAAAAGTCAACATGAATGTTGGTGAGCTATAGTTTGTAATCAGTAAAGTAATGTAGACCACGAGTTATCGTATTCAAAACAGTATGAAAATTATATGCTTATCCATCGGCACCCGGTAACTAACTTAACGTAATAGTAATACCCCCTAAAAGTACACTTGACGAGTGTGTATGTTCTCGAAGTATCAAACACCCATTAGATGATAGCGCGACTAGCCCGAGTGGGAATGTCAAACCCTATGGATCCATATCTAATATTTGCGTTCACCGGTTCAAAAACCAATGATTAAACGTTACCGTGCTAAGGGAAAAGTTTATGCCGTTATATAACCCACACATATGTAAAGTTTAAGTACTCTTGTCAAGTAAGTAAAATGTAAAAAGCGCATGTATTCTCAGTCCCAAAAATAGTATAAGTAAAAAGGGAAGCTATAACTCACAGTGAATTAGCAGTAAAAGTCGATATGAAACGTATGCAGGTAGTAAGTCGGTCTGAAAGGTCGTCAACCTAAGTCAAAGGTCACTAGGTCAGTATGTTGTCCCAATAAGTTTAAAAGTGAATAAATTAAGTTTAAGTGTCATCATCATCATCATTCATCATCATCCTTCATCAATACTAAGGTAAGTTTAACAAGAATAGAGATCGAAAAAAAAGGCTGACTTCGGTCAGCTGCTACGACCTCTATACAAAACAAAAAGATGCGTAGTCAGTGGCTATGGATCCGTATATGAGTTCTCTAACCGCTGACCAATTTTCAGAACCTAACTCGTCTTTGTTTGACCGTGGCGACGGTTTAAGTGCGAGTAGGTCGGAAATTTCAGCACAACGTTACAACGGCGTAGTGACTTTCGGAGGGCTATAAATGATAAACCGTATGTCGGATTAAGTCGAGGCCTAAACGAAAAGTCATCTACTCAAAACGAACTAACTGAAAATCAATTTTCCAGAAGTCCAGGAATCTAATCAGATCCCAAAAAACAGTAAACAAGTGCTCTGGTGGGGTTCTTGGTGCTTGATGCTCATCATGGTTCTCATCCTTGATGCTTGTAAGCTTCAAGTGTACAACTCATTGATGGGTTAGCAGCACCTTGACCAAGATTCAACCATCAACACACAATATGTTAAGACCAAGTAAGAACACAACTCATTTAAGAGTCTTAGATGGATGATGAACCAAGGTTACATCATATCTTTAGTCTTAACACAAATACAAGTTCTATTTACAACTAAAGCTACAAACTTTACTTCATTCAAACAAATATGAACATAATTTAAATCAAATAAAGTTATGGAACCCTAAACTAGAGAGCTTGGATCCTTTTCACAGAAGTTATAAGATTACAAAGTTAGAAAGCTTGAATCTTTACAAGATTAATTAGACCATAAGCTATAAAGCTAAGATCTTTAACAAAATGATGAAAGTAATGAGACCATAAGCTAAAAAGCTAAGATCTTTAACATAATAATGAGACCCTAAGCTAAAAATCTTGGATCTTTAGTGTTCTTGAAGATCTTGAAGCATAAAGCTTGGATCTTAAGATACATGAAGATTACAAACACAAGTTTGAATCTTTATAACAAAATAACATGATTAAAGCTAAAAGATTTAGATCTACAAAGTAGGTGAAGATTCAAAGCTAGAAAGCTTGAATCTTCCATGTTCTTGAAGGATTCAAATCCATGTTTGAATCTACAAGATGTAATCAAGATCAAAAGCTAAAAAGCTTGATCTTCTAATGATGATGATGAACTCATGATGTTGAGAAGGAGAAGAAGAAAAGAAATTCAAAATACTTACAAGCTTTAGACTAGAGAGAAAATAAATGAACAAGTGTGTGTAAATTGTGAATGGAAATCAAGTGTGAATGGTGAGGAAATGGCTTAATATTTATAGGAGGTAAGGTGAGGGTGGTGGTGGTTAGGCCGTGGGTATCAAGGGGGGATAAGGGGGACACCTTTTTGCTTTTTAGTTAATGGTTATCTAAAGGTGGTGCTTGTGTTAGGATCCCATGCAACATTAAGGATAATACTTGACAAAAATGCTAGCATGTTCCCTCTAATAAATGGGCATTTGTCTTACTTACTAATGGGTCACTAGTTACTTATAATTGGGCCAATTAAATAGTCTACTAACTAGTGTAGGGTGGGCTAAGGTCCAACAAGGTAGAAAGTCCAACAAGACTAACTAGTGTGCTCTAGTAAATTACTAAGCGTAATTAACCATCCAAAAACCCAAGTAATTGTTATTATAAAATAACAATTAGTATTTCGTAGTCATAATATTCCGATTATGACAAAAGTTAAACGTGTACGCAGTACGCAGTTTGTTATAAAAAACGTCAAGTTACACTAACGGTCATAAAGGCTTCCGAGGGTTAAGTTAAGTATCCAACGTACTTAATGATACGCTTTAACATATAAATGAAAGTAGTCAACATGTAGAGAGTTCCCAAGGTATAGTATAGCTCAGTACATACAAATACGCAGTTTCGTGAAAACACAAAGCACAAAAGCAAGTCAAAAAAGTCGGGTCGTTACATTACCCACCTGTTAATGAAAATTTTGTCCCGAAATTTTAGGCTGAGGTAGACGGTAGAGTCGGGAAGAGGTGAGGATACTTCTGCATCATTTGATCCTCTAGTTCCCAAGTAAACTCTGGTCCTCGTTTTGCATTCCATCGTACTCGGACGATCGGAATCTTATTGCGTTTCAAGGTCTTGACCTCACGGTCCATAATTTCGACAGGTTCTTCAATGAAATGAAGTTTGTCATCAATCGTAAGCTCCTAAAGTGGTATGACGAGTTCTGGTTCCGCAAGACACTTCTTCAGATTTGATACATGAAAGGTAGGATGAACGGAGCTCAATTGAGTCGGAAGATCCAAACGGTAAGCAACGGGACCAACACGCTCCAAGACTTCAAAAGGACCAATGTATCGCGGGTTCAACTTTCCACGTTTTCCAAAACGGATTACACCTTTCCAAGGTGCGACTTTCAACATAACGCGGTCGCCGATTTGAAATTCGCGATCTCCACGTTTAAGGCCGGCATAGCTCTTCTGACGATCACGGGCCGTCTTGAGCCTCGCTTGAATTTGAACAATCTTCTCCGTTGTCTCATGGACTAACTCGGGTCCGGTGATTTGCTTCTCACCTACTTCGGCCCAACAAATAGGAGAACGGAACTTGCGACCATACAATGCTTCGAAAGGTGCGGCATTAATACTCGAATGATAGCTGTTGTTGTAAGAAAATTCGGCTAGCGGCAAATGCTTTTCCCAAGCTTTTCCGAAATCAATAATGCAAGCACACAACATGTCCTCCAAAGTCTGAATCGTTTGTTCGCTTTGTTCGTCAGTTTGCGGGTGATATGCGGTACTCATGTCGAGACGTGTTCCCAAGGCTTCTTGCAAAGAACGCCAAAATCTAGAATCAAAACGGGTATCGCGATATGAGATAATCGATAAGGGTACACCGTGGCGAGATACAACTTCCTTTATGTATAGCTGCGCCAGTCTTTCCATCGTATCAGTTTCCTTCATGGCTAGGAAGTGAGCAGATTTGGTAAGACGATCAACGATAACCCAGATGGTATCATAACCTCCTACCATCTTTGGTAGATTCGTGATGAAATCCATTGTTATTCCTTCCCACTTCCATTGCGGGATTTCGGGTTGTTGGAGTAATCCAGATGGCTTCTGATGTTCGGCTTTGATCTTGGAACAAGTCAAACACTTTCCAACATAAGCTGCAACATCCCTTTGGAGGTTCGGCCACCAATATTGAACCTTGAGGTCGTGGTACATCTTACCAGCTCCTGGATGAATCGAATACCTTGACTTATGGGCTTCGTCTAGAATAAGGCTCCGTAAATCCCCATAACTAGGCACCCAGATTCTTCCGACAAAGTATCGGAGTCCAGTCTCCTTAACCTCGAATTGAAACGAGAATGTGCAAGTGCTCTTGAGAAATATTCTCCTCCTTGAGAGCTTCCTCTTGGGCTACGCGGATCTGGTTATTGAGATTCATCTGAATGGTGATGTTCAAGGCACTGACACGAAGAGGTACCATTCTCTCCTTTCAGCTCAAGGCATCAGCTACAACATTTGCCCTTCCGGGATGATAACATAGTTCACAATCATAGTCGTTCAATGTTTCAATCCATCGTCGCTGTCTCATATTCAGCTGCTTCTGGTCGAATATGTGTTGGAGGCTTTTGTGATCGGTGAAGATGGTACTCTTGGTTCCATAAAGGTAGTATCTCCACAGTTTTAGTGCAAAGATAAAGGCTCCAAGCTCAAGATCGTGCGTTGTGTAATTTTACTCGTGAATCTTCAGTTGTCGAGAGGCGTAAGCAATAACCTTCGTTCTTTGCATCAATACGCAACCAAAACCATTTTTTGAGGTATCACAGTACACAACAAAATCATCACTGCCTTTGGGAAGAGATAGGATAGGTGCGGTGGTTAACATCTGCTTCAAGGTTTGAAGTGCCGACTCTTGCTCGGCTTCCTAAACGAACTTCTTCCCCTTATGAGTTAATGCAGTCAAAGGACTTGCAATCAGAGAGAAACCTTCAATGAATCTTCGGTAATAACCGGCGAGGCCTAAAAATTGGTGGATATGAGTAGGAGTAGTGGGAGTTTCCCACTTGCTGATAGCTTTGATCTTTGCGGGATCAACTTTGATACCCTGGTTGCTCACAATATGACCGAGAAATTGGATTTCCTTCAACCAAAACTCGCACTTGTAGAATTTGGCATAAAGTTGCTCTTGTCTCAAAAGTTCCAACACTAGTCGAAGATGTTGTTCATGTTCTTCTTCACTTCTGGAATAGATGAGGATATCATCTATGAAGACGATAACGAACGTGTCCAGGTATGGTTTGCATACTCGATTCATTAGATCCATGAATACAGCAGGTGCATTGGTTAAACCGAATGGCATCACAAGAAACTCATAATGACCATAACGGGTTCTGAACGCAGTCTTCATCACATCGCTCTCCTTCACCCTCAACTAGTGATATCCTGATCGTAAATCGATCTTAGAGTAAACGCTGGATCCTTGCAGCTGATCGAAAAGATCGTCAATACTGGGAAGGGGATATCGATTCTTGATCGTTAACTTGTTCAGCTCACGATAATTGATACACACGCAGAAAGATCCGTCCTTCTTCTTCACAAACAAAACAGGTTTGCTCCAAGGCGATGAACTCGGTTGGATAAATCCACGGTCTAGCAATTCCTGAAGTTGACTCTGCAACTCTTGCAGTTCGGAAGGTGCTAGTCGATAAGGTGCGCGGGCTACAGGTGCAGCTCCTGGTACTAGATCAATCGGGAATTCCACTGATCGCGGCGGCGGTAATCCAGGAAATTCTTCTGGAAAGACGTCGGGAAATTCGTTCACAATCCGCACATCATCAACACTCTTCTCCTCGGTTTCTAACTTCACATGTGCCAGAATAGTAAAACACCCTTTCCTCATGACTTTCTGTGCCTTCATGCAACTAATGAGGTTCAACTTTGGGCTACCTTTCTATCCGTGTACGATCAATGGCACACCGTCTTCGCGAGGTATACGGATAATCTTCTCTCCACAAACAACTTCTGCTCTTACTTTGGACAACCAGTCCATACCAACTATCACATCGAAGCTTCCCAACTTGATGGGTATCAAATCAATCTCAAAGTCTACACCGGCCAGGTTTATTATACCTCCTCGGCTAATTTAGTCAGCCTTCTCAAGCTTCCCACTGGCTACTTCAACCAGAATACTCTCGTCTAAAGGCACTAACGACCAGTCTATCTTAGAACAAAAATGTCTACATACGTAACTCCTATCAGTACCCGTATCAAATAAGACAGAAGCAAGTAGATTATTGACAGTGAATATACCTGTAAACAAATCAGGATCCTCACGGGCATCTCGAGCGTTCATGTTGAAAACTCTCCCACGTGCTGGTCCGGCATCCTTCTTCTTGTTCGGGCACTCATTCTTGAAGTGACCCTGTTTATCGCACTCAAAACACTTTCTTGGTCCAGTAAGGTTTGTCTTCACAGCTGTGGTGGTAATCTTGCAGTCCCTGCCAATGTTCCCAGTCCTTTTACACTTCTCACAGACCACGTTGCAGTACCCTATATGATGCTTGTAGCATCTCTTGCACTGTGGAAGACTACCCTTATAGTTAGGGTTCGAGCTAGGGTTCGGGTTGGGGTTCCTCCGGTCGTTGTTTCCCTTGAAACCCTCATGCCTCTTAGCTGCGTTCTGATCAAAGACCTTTCCTTTGTTGCTTTCCCATTTACGCTTCTCATAACTAGCTCCTGATTCTGATTTCGCTTTCTCTGGTTCCTTGCGGATGATCTGGTTCATCAGGGTGTGCGCCATGCGCATAGCTTCCGGGACATCTGCTGGTTTCGAAGAAGTGACATTTCCCTGAATGGTCTTGAGAAGTCCCTACAAGTATCGTTCCATTCGCTTAAATTCAGGGGTAACCATCGTGGGGCACATCAAAGCTAACTCCAAATACCTTCGGTTATAGCCATCAAGGTCGGTTCCCACAACCTTCAGCTCCCAATACTCAGCTTCCATTTTCTGAATTTCGGTTCGGGGGCAATACTCCTCGTTCATAGCACTCTTAAACTCCTCCCATGGTGTAGTATAAGCGTCATCAATTCCTTTAGCCTGAGCAAGCGTGTTCCACCAGGTTAAAGCGTCGTTCGACAGAGTACTATAGGTGTACTTAGTTTTGTTTACTTCCGAGCAGTTGCTCACACGGAACACAGCTTCCAACTTCTCAAACCATCTCGTCAGTCCAACTGGCACTTCTGTACCACTAAAATTGTGGGGCTTGCAGCTTTGGAATTCCTTATAGGTACACCCGTTCTGAACAGCTGGGTTGGCCGGTAGAGCTGGAACAGGGTTGGCATTCGCCATAGCTGCGGCTATTCGAGCAGCAATCATTTCCTCAATCTGTGCCGCTGTGGGCGTTTCCCTTGGGACTCTTCCGTTTGCCATTGTTCCTCTTAACAAAAGTTTCGACTTACGTCAAAATTCCGCATTCAATAATATTATAGCATAAGGCACCCAGTATGGAACACAACACACAATTAAGTAAAGCAACCAGATACAGATACCACAAAATCATCATACAGTAGCGTAAATAGAACGCCGTATAAAATTTAAACAACATTAAGTTCTATTAATTAATAAGAAAGTTGCATACATCCGCATAAGGTTTATACAACACATGAGTAAAACATAAAACTACTAATAGAGTTACATAAAGAAATCTAATACAATAATCCTACGGTGATGGTGGGTAAATGATGTCCATCAGGTGTGACATCTGATCCTCGAGTTCAGTTACCCGAGCATGGAGGATATGCACTTCCCTCGTTAGTTCCTCGACGATGGGGGATGCTGGTGGGGCAGGTGGTGTAGACGGTGTGGATGGTGCAGGTGGTGCAGATGTAGACGGCACAGTGCGGGTGGTCTTACACACGAATGGATCGGCGGGATACGGTACTACCCTCTTACGGGCTGTGACCCTAACCAACTGTCCATGTGCATCCACGAACGGTCTTCCTCCGTTAATCCCTGGGATAACAGTACCATCGAAATGATATCGCTTATTCGACGGGTAGATGGCGGCTGCACGGGCTCCTCCTCAGGGTTCTCCTCGAAATCATCCTCGGGATCCTCTTCGGAATCCTCCTCACTGGAGTCATCGGATGATGAATCGTCTGGATCATCTGAAGGTGGATCTGCTCTGCCAGTGGTCATAAGTCGATATCTGCCTGGTGGAATCGGCACAACACGTCCATCAGCGGTGCGTCTAGCCCAATGTCCATGCTCGTTACAGAAAGGACCGTCCTCATTTCCCCCAGGAATCACAGTACCACCGGGATGGTGCTGTGGCCCCTGGAGTCTAGGGCTAGGTGGAGCTGGAATCTCCTTTGGATCCTCATCTCCATCTGAGACGTCCATAAGGTCAAGCACGAGACCACTGGAAGGTGAATCGCCAGAGTCGTCGACGGGTAGCGGTGAGTCAGTAATAATGGTAGGTGAGGCAACAGTCGTCTCTGAGTCACTCTCGAAGTCAAAGGTCATGGGCAGCATGTCTGACATCTGAACAAGGAAAAATAACTTTTTCCATGTCAGTAAGACATATAGCAAGCACGTAATTAGGAACTACAACATTCTAGCAGTACATATCAAGGCAATATTAACAAAATCCTACAAAAGTATCATGCAATCGAAAATAGATAGTAGCATGCAGTAGCGAGAATAAGCAGTAGCATACAGCAAGTACACATAGTAGTAAAAGTAAGAAGTAGCATGCAGTAAGTTCCACAGAAACAGTTAAACAAGCAAGTTGTAGATTAGTCCTATTAGCGAATCCTACACGGCTCGGTCAAGACTCACTAATGCAACCTAATTCCCTACAACCGATGCTCTGATACTAAATGTGACGCCCCGTACAAAACCATCGTGTACGATTTGTCAACAACAGGATCTTTACACGGTCAAGTACTACATGTTGTTTGAAAACCAGTTTGCATTCATAAAAATATAGCGTTTACAAAAGATAGCGTGACACAAAAGTTGTTACAAAGTCATTATTTACAAAATAACATAAGTTACGAATGCAAGATAAAAGTTCCATGATTGAGACATCTCTAAGTAATGCAGTGGAAATCTAACACAGCAGGTCCATAACAGCAAGTCTAAAACTTCAAGATAGCAAGTCTAACAGCGGAAACAACATCATCTAAGCACCTGAGAAATACACGCTTAAAAGTCAACACGAATGTTGGTGAGCTATAGTTTGTAATCAGTAAAGTAATGTAGACCACGAGTTATCGTATTCAAAATAGTATGAAAAGTATATGCTTATCCGTGGGCACCCGGTAACTAACTTAACATAATAGTAATACCCCCTAAAAGTACACTTGGCGAGTGCGTATGTCCTCAAAGTATCAAACACCTGTTGAATGCTAGCACGACTAGCCCGAGTGGGGATGTCAAACCCTATGGATCCATATATAATATTCGCGTTTACCGGTTCAAAAACCAATGATTAAACGTTACCGTGTTAAGGGAAAAGTTTATGCCGTTATATAACCCACACATATGTAAAGTTTAAGTACTCTTGTCAAGTAAGTAAAATGTAAAAAGCGCATGTATTCTCAGTCCCAAAAATAGTATAAGTAAAAAGGGAAGCTATAACTCACAGTGAATAAGCAGTAAAAGTCGATATGAAACGTATGCAGGTAGTAAGTCGGTCTGAAAGGTCGTCAACCTAAGTCAAAGGTCACTAGGTCAGTATGTTGTCCCAATAAGTTTAAAAGTGAATAAATTAAGTTTAAGTGTCATCATCATCATCATTCATCATCATCCTTCATCAATACTAAGGTAAGTTTAACAAGAATAGAGATCGAAACAAAAGGCTGACTTCGGTCAGCTGCTACGACCTCTATACAAAACAAAAAGATACGTAGTCAGTGGCTATGGATCCGTATATGAGTTCTCTAACCGCTGACCAATTTTCAGAACCTAACTCGTCTTTGTTTGACCGTGGCGACGGTTTAAGTGCGAGTAGGTCGGAAATTTCAGCACAACGTTACAACGGCGTAGTGACTTTCGGAGGGCTATAAATCCTAAACCGTATGTCAGATTAAGTCAAGGCCTAAATGAAAAGTCATCTAATCAAAACGAACTAACTGATAATCAATTTTCCAGAAGTCCAGGAATCTGATCATATCCCGAAAAATAGTAAACAAGTGCTCCGGTGGGGTTCTTGGTGCTTGATGCTCATCACGGTTCTCATCCTTGATGCTTGTAAGCTTCAAGTGTACAACTCATTGATGGGTTAGCATCGCCTTGACCAAGATTCAACCATCAACACACAATATGTTAAGACCAAGTAAGAATATAACTCATTTAAGAGTCTTAGATGGATGATGAACCAATGTTACATCATATCCTTAGTTTTAACACAAATACAAGTTCTATTTACAACTAAGGCTACAAACTTTACTTCAATCAAGCAAATATGAACATAATCTAAATCAAATAAAGTGATGGGACCCTAAGCTAGAGAGCTTGGATCCTTTTCACACAAGTTATAAGATTACAAAGCTAGAAAGCTTGAATCTTTACAAGATTAATGAGACCATAAGCTATAAAGCTAAGATCTTTACCAAAATAATGAAAGTAATGAGACCATAAGCTAAAAAGCTAAGATCTTTAACATAATAATGAGACCCTAAGCTAAAAAGCTTGAATCTTTAGTGTTCTTGAAGATCTTGAAGCATAAAGCTTGGATCATTAAGATACATGAAGATTACAAACACAAGTTTGAATCTTAATAACAAAATAACAAGATTAAAGCTAAAAGATTTAGATCTACAAAGTAGGTGAAGATTCAAAGCTAGAAAGCTTGAATCTTCCATGTTCTTGAAGGATTCAAATCCATGTTTGAATCTACAAGATGTAATCAAGATCAAAAGCTAAAAAGCTTGATCTTCTAATGATGATGATGAACTCGTGATGATGAGAAGGAGAAGACGAAAAGAAATTCAATATACTTACAAGCTTTAGACTAGAGAGAAAATAAATGAACAAGTGTGTGTAAATTGTGAATGGAAATCAAGTGTGAATGGTGAGGAAATGGCTTAGTATTTATAGGACGTGAGGTGAGGGTGGTGGTGGTTAGGCCGTGGGTATCAAGGGGGGACAAGGGGGACACCTTTTTGCTTTTTGGTTAATGGTTGTCTGAAGTTGGTGCTTGTGTTAGGATCCCATGCAACATTAAGGATAATACTTGACAAAAATGCTAGCATGTTCCCTCTAATAAATGGGCATTTGTCTTACTTATTAATGGGTCACTAGTTACTTATAATTGGACTAATTAAATAGTCTACTAACTAGTGTAGTGTGGGCTAAGGTCCAACAAGGTAGAAAGTCCAACAAGACTAACTAGTGTGCTCTAGTAAATTACTAAGCGTAATTAAGCATCCAAAAACCCAAGTAATTGTTATTATAAAATAACAATTAGTATTTCGTAGTCATAATATTCCGATTACGACAAAAGTTAAACATGTACGCAGTACGCAGTTTGTTAAAAAAAACTTCAAGTGACACTAACGGTCATAAAGGCTTCCGAGGGTTAAGTTAATTATCCTACGTACTTAATGATACGCTTTAACATATAAATGAAAGTAGTCAACATGTAGGGAGTTCCCAGAGTATAATATAGCTCAGTACGCACAAATACGCAGTTTCGTGAAAAAACAAAGCACAAAAGCAAGTCAAAAAAGTCGGGTCGTTACATGTACGGTTTGAAAGGCTCGCAAAGTATACCCTGCGACCGACGTGTACTTTATCAGGATAAGATTTCATAATAAGATTTTCTGACAATTGTTGAATTTTCAAGATAACGCTTTTGTACTTTTTTTTACAAATTATCCAGTTGAGAATACATACATTTTTCTCATGTACTTTCATCACGAGAGCCGGAGACAATAATAATAATAATATGTAACTTGGTTGCTTAAATAATAATAATAATAATAATAATAATAATAATAATAATAATAATAATAATAATAATAATAATAATAATAATAATAATAATAATAATAATAATAATAGTAGTAGAGACTAATTAAAAGCCTCATTCTACCTTACGAGGGCAGAGGTTTAAATATCGGGTCCCTTAAAGCAAAAAACTTGTCTTTGCTAGGAAAATGGTGGTGGCTGTTCCACCTAAAAAAACACTCTTTGGGTCAAAATAGTAAAGAGTATTTATGGGCGAGATGACGGTTTGGGTGTAGACGGAATTACTGGCAAAGGGATGGTTTGGAACAACATCGTGAAAAAATGTCAGTGGCATAAACAATTTAAACATTCTATTCACAACTTCGTTCGTCAACGTCATAAACAGTGGGGATAATACACTTTTTTGGCAAGAAAAATGGTTACATGGACAGGTACTCAGCAACATTTTCAGAAGACTATACAGTCTCGAAACAAACAAGGAGGTGTTACTCAAAGATCGTCTAAAAAGTCGGGAGTACTGTGGACTGTTTCGTGGAACTGGACGAGAGAGCCAACTGGTCGAACACTAGATGAACTCGAAGCTTTAAACGAGAAAATTGCAGGTTTCAAATATGGAAGAAAGGGGGAAGATTCATGGAAATGGTCACTTCAAGGGAATGGTATCTTCTCTACGTTGACAAAAATGATTGACGCAAAGCTATTGCAACTACTGTCTAGAGATGGCAATGGGTGAGAAAAAACCCGTTATCCGCGGGTACCCGTGCCCATGATGGGCGGGTAATTCAAAAAACAATTACCCACGGGTACGATACGGGTAAAATTTTCTACCCGTTGATGGGTCGCGGGCGGGTAATGGATATATCATATCTGCCGCGGGTAAAACCCGACCCGTAAACTCGTAATACCCGTCTGAACAATCCGCGAGTATGCCCGCTAACCCGCTTACACAATTAATAGCACGAGAGACTACACCGGCTATATCTAGTGTTTTGTTCGTTATATTTTCAAAAAATACAATCAATTAAGACATTAAATATCCAACTGTGTATTCCAATTTCCATGCGTTGATTTCTACTTTCAAATTAAGTCTTTCGATGTAGTTATTATAGCTCTTTATTGTCTTTTTCTTTTCTCAATTTTCTCTTTAAATGTTTGCTGGATGTTCAAAGTTTAAACTAATTAGTTGCTACAGTCTGTCTTCTTCATTTGCAACCATCAGACCAGAGAGGTATGTATAATGTATATCATCCTATTGGGTTTGTTATTTTTTAATACTAATAATCTACATCATTAGCATTTGATTAACTATAAAAATCCAATGTTTATATAAGTTTAACGAGTTAACAGTTGTAAATATAGTAATGTTAGCCAATTGCATGTACTTTCATTAGTTATAATGTAGTTTAAGTTTACTACTACTCGTGTTAATTTTTATTTATGAAATATAGATAGGAATTTGGCTACTTGATTTAGTTTTTACGTGTTAAAAGGTTAGGTTAAGATTACTAATACTACAATATATGATTTGGTGAGACTACAATTATGTTTGGAGAAAACACTACTTCAATGCCGCCTGAATCATTTGCAACTTTTCGTCAAGTGAATGCGCAACCACTAAGGTCTGAGGTATGGAATCATTTCATAAGGAAGAAAATTAACGACGAATGGAAGGCAGTATGTATATATTGTCAAATAATGTTGAATGGCGCTATGAAAAATGGCACAACTCATCTTAGAAATCATCTTAAAATGTGCAACCAACGCTCTTAAAGGATATAGGTTGTCGTTGATCACACCTAGTGGCTTGAGAAAAAGATGATTATAAAGAACACCAACATGGGCATATGGTTGATGATTTTGTTTCCAATCAAGATTTTCTTATATTATTGTATCATGAATATGAGAATTAATGTGGTTAAATCGATATTTTCTTATTTTATTGTATCATGAATATGAGAATTAATGTGGCTAACTGTTGTTATTTTAAATTATTTAATGGTGCATAATTTATAAGATATTTGGCTTTTTAATTTTTTTTTAACTAAGTTGAATATTTATATTACCCGCGGGTCACGGGTATTCGCGGGTCACGGGCATGAGCGGAAGTTTATTACCCGCGGGTGGGTAACGGGTCTGAAGCAGCAAAAAAAATCAGACGGGCGGGTCGTGGATATATAAGATCCGCGCCCATCGTCCGCGGGCGCCATCCCTACTACCGTCGTTACATATTGAAACAATCAGAAACGCAATGCTGCCACAGAAGATTGGGTTATTCGTATGGCATGCGAGACTTCAAATACTTCCACTAAGATTTGAGCTAGATAATCTAGATTCCGTTTTTTTCACGATATGTGAAAACAATGTTGAAATCTTGGAACATATCTTACTTCAATCTCCATTCGCGAAGGATCTGTAGAGTCGAATATTTAGGTGGTGGACCATGGTCGGGTCTTCATATTCAGGTGTGGAAGAGATGTGCAATGGTACAAAATCAAATAATCAACCAAACAATAAATTATCTCTTTGGGAAGCAATAGAATGGGTGAGCGGCTACATCATTTGGCGTAATAAAAACCTCACCATTTTTAACAAGAAAAAGGGTAATGGGCCTATGGCGCTAAATGAAATTCAAGCTAAATCGTACGAATGGATCTCGAGGCATTCAAAGAAGTTAAAACTAGACTGGAATCCATGGCTTGCAAACCCGTCTTACTTTGATGATCACGGCTAATGTTTTTTGTTTTATAGAAAATTTCGAGCAGATACAATCTCAACGGCTTAGGTCTGTAGTTTGCCTGTTGATCGTATTAGCGGCTCCGAGAGCGTTCAAGTTTTACTCTTCGATTTTTTTGGTTGTTTTTAAACGTCGTTTGGGGTTTAAATACAGTGTAAATGGCGATACTTGATTCTCCACATTTCTTCTGTTATTTGCAACTGTGTGTTGTTAATTAGAGTTTCGAATACGGATTTCTGTGAGTCGTGTAATCACTTTCAGATCAAAGTATTTCGATGGTACTATCGAAATCTCTAATTGGATAAAACTCAGAATTGTTGAACAAAGAAAATGTGTTTTTGTATATATGAATTTGATTAAATGTACCAGACTAAATAACCAAAAACAGGAGTTCCATAACTGCCGAATGGCAGTTCTATAACTGCCGAATGACAGTTTCATAACTGCTAAAAAGGTTCAAATCCGGGTTTTTTTATTTTGGGTCAAACCGGGTCAAAATCGAATTTTAACACATTTTTAATAAAGTGATGTTAACCCAAATAAAAAATTTCCAAGCTGCCCCTGGCAGCTCGAAACTCCAATTGATTTACATTCTTCAAACCAACGAAGATCCTTGCAAACATGACACGTCGCGCCCAAATTAACCCACCAAGCAACATCATCATCCTGAACATAAAATGCATCAGAAATCACAGAAATATAATTCTGAATATTATTAAATTTACATAACATTTTCTGACCTTGTTGCTTTTCCGGATCCTTAGACCCACTTGGACCAGCGCCATCCTTTTTTTCCTTTTCCAACACGACAATCCTTCTTCATATGACCAGGTTTGCCACACTTCCAACATTCAAGTTTCGGCTTTTTAAAACGACCAGACTTGTCATCACCACCTTTGTTTTTGCGTTTGTTGTTGTTAAACTTGTTGAACTTCTTAGAAGATTCACCTTCCACCATGTTAACAGAAGAATTCCCAACTTGATTCTTACCTTTCGGATTGTTGTCAAGTTCTTGAGTATTCAAAGCCTCTTCAATCCGAAAGTGACTTCCAAGTTGAATTAAAGTTAATTCTTCCTTGCTGTGTTTCAGAGTGTGTTTAAACTCTTTCCATGATGGAGGCAGTTTGTCAATAATCATTGCAACCGATATGGCTTCATCCATTTTCAGATTATGTTGAACAAACTGTCCCAAAATCTTCAATAATTCATGAAATTGTTCCATAACAGGCCTGGTATCAACCATATTGTAATTCATGAAATTACTGTAGTGACCCGAACTTTTCCATGTTTTTATATATTAATTAAGATTGATATTTACATGATTAAATGTTTCCAACATGTTAAGCAATCAAACTTGTTAAGACTTGATTAATTGAAATATGCTTCATATAGACAATTGTCCACCCAAGTTGACCGGTGATTCACGAACGTTAAAACTTGTCAAAACTATATGATGACATATATATGGATATATATATATATATATATATATATATATATATATATATATATATATATATATATATATATATATATATATATATATATATATATATATATATAGTTAACATGATGCTATGATAAGTAAACATATCATTAAGTATTTTAACAATGAACTACATATGTAAAAACAAGACTACTAACTTAATGATTTTTAAACGAGACATATATGTAACGATTATCGTTGTAAAGACATTTAATGTATATATATCATATTAAGAGATATTCATACATGATAATATCATGATAATATAATAATTTAAAATCTCATTTGATATTATAAACATTGGGTTAACAACATTTAACAAGATCGTTAACCTAAAGGTTTCAAAACAACACTTACATGTAACGACTAACGATGATTAACGACTCAGTTAAAATGTATATACATGTAGTGTTTTAATATGTATTTATACACTTTTGAAAGACTTAAATACACTTATCAAAATACTTCTACTTAACAAAAATGCTTACAATTACATCCTCGTTCAGTTTCATCAACAATTCTACTCGTATGCACCCGTATTCGTACTCGTACAATACACAGCTTTTAGATGTATGTACTATTGGTATATACACTCCAATGATCAGCTCTTAGCAGCCCATGTGAGTCACCTAACACATGTGGGAACCATCATTTGGCAACTAGCATGAAATATCTCATAAAATTACAAAAATATGAGTAATCATTCATGACTTATTTACACGAAAACAAAATTACATATCCTTTATATCTAATCCATACACCAACGACCAAAAACACCTACAAACACTTTCATTCTTCAATTTTCTTCATCTAATTGATCTCTCTCAAGTTCTATATTCAAGTTCTAAGTGTTCTTCATAAATTCTACAAGTTCTAGTTACATAAAATCAAGAATACTTTCAAGTCTGCTAGCTCACTTCCAATCTTGTAAGGTGATCATCCAACCTCAAGAAATCTTTGTTTCTTACAGTAGGTTATCATTCTAATACAAGGTAATAATCATATTCAAACTTTGGTTCAATTTCTATAACTATAACAATCTTATTTCAAGTGATGATCTTACTTGAACTTGTTTTCGTGTCATGATTCTGCTTCAAGAACTTCGAGCCATCCAAGGATCCGTTGAAGCTAGATCCATTTTTCTCTTTTCCAGTAGGTTTATCCAAGGAACTTAAGGTAGTAATGATGTTCATAACATTATTCGATTCATACATATAAAGCTATCTTATTCGAAGGTTTAAACTTGTAATCACTAGAACATAGTTTAGTTAATTCTAAACTTGTTCGCAAACAAAAGTTAATCCTTCTAACTTGACTTTTAAAATTAACTAAACACATGTTCTATATCTATATGATATGCTAACTTAATGATTTAAAACCTGGAAACACGAAAAACACTGTAAAACCGGATTTACGCCGTCGTAGTAACACCGCGGGCTGTTTTGGGTTAGTTAATTAAAAACTATCATAAACTTTGATTTAAAAGTTGTTATTCTGAGAAAATGATTTTTATTATGAACATGAAACTATATCCAAAAATTATGGTTAAACTCAAAGTGGAAGTATGTTTTCTAAAATGGTCATCTAGACGTCGTTCTTTCGACTGAAATGACTACCTTTACAAAAACGACTTGTAACTTATTTTTCCGACTATAAACCTATACTTTTTCTGTTTAGATTCATAAAATAGAGTTCAATATGAAACCATAGCAATTTGATTCACTCAAAACGGATTTAAAATGAAGAAGTTATGGGTAAAACAAGATTGGATAATTTTTCTCATTTTAGCTACGTGAAAATTTGTAACAAATCTATTCCAACCATAACTTAATCAACTTGTATTGTATATTATGTAATCTTGAGATACCATAGACACGTATACAATGTTTCGACCTATCATGTCGAGACATCTATATATATTTCGGAACAACCATAGACACTCTATATGTGAATGTTGGAGTTAGCTATACAGGGTTGAGGTTGATTCCAAAATATATATAGTTTGAGTTGTGAGCAATACTGAGATACGTATACACTGGGTCGTGGATTGATTCAAGATAATATTTATCGATTTATTTCTGTACATCTAACTGTGGACAACTAGTTGTAGGTTACTAACGAGGACAGCTGACTTAATAAACTTAAAACATCAAAATATATTAAAAGTGTTGTAAATATATCTTGAACATACTTTGATATATATGTATATATTGTTATAGGTTAGTGAATCAACCAGTGGCCAAGTCTTACTTCCCGACGAAGTAAAAATCTGTGAAAGTGAGTTATAGTCCCACTTTTAAAATCTAATATTTTTGGGATGAGAATACATGCAGGTTTTATAAATGATTTACAAAATAGACACAAGTACGTGAAACTACATTCTATGGTTGAATTATCGAAATCGAATATGCCCCTTTTTATTAAGTCTGGTAATCTAAGAATTAGGGAACAGACACCCTAATTGACGCGAATCCTAAAGATAGATCTATTGGGCTTAACAAACCCCATCCAAAGTACCGGATGCTTTAGTACTTCGAAATTTATATCATATCCGAAGGGTGTCCCGGAATGATGGGGATATTCTTATATATGCATCTTGTTAATGTCGGTTACCAGGTGTTCACCATATGAATGATTTTTATCTCTATGTATGGGATGTGTATTGAAATATGAAATCTTGTGGTCTGTTATTATGATTTGATATATATAGGTTAAACCTATAACTCACCAACATTTTTGTTGACGTTTTAAGCATGTTTATTCTCAGGTGATTATTAAGAGCTTCCGCTGTCGCATACTTAAATAAGGACGAGATTTGGAGTCCATGTTTGTATGATATTGTGTAAAAACTGCATTCAAGAAACTTATTTTGTTGTAACATATTTGTATTGTAAACCATTATGTAATGGTCGTGTGTAAACAGGATATTTTAGATTATCATTATTTGATAATCTACGTAAAGATTTTTAAACCTTTATTAATGAAATAAAGGTTATGGTTTGTTTTAAAATGAATGCAGTCTTTGAAAAACGTCTCATATAGAGGTCAAAACCTCGCAACGAAATCAATTAATATGGAACGTTTTTAATCAATAAGAACGGGACATTTCAGTTGGTATCCGAGCGTTGGTCTTAGAGAACCAGAATTTTGCATTAGTGTGTCTTATCGAGTTTGTTAGGATGCATTAGTGAGTCTGGACTTCGACCGTGTTTACTTGAAAAATGATTGCTTAACAAATTTTGTGGGAACCATATATTTTTAACATGTGAATATTATGTGATATATTAATCTCTTAACGCGTTTGATATTATGTGATAGATGTCTACCTCTAGAACAAGTCCCATTGACTCACCTAATAATAATGAAGAGTCAAATGTAAATTGGAATGATTCGTGGACTGATTCACAAGTTTTCGAAGAGGAACCGGAAGAAGAGTCGGAACCGGAAGAAGAATCGGAACCGGAAGAAGAATCGGAACCGGATGAAGAAATAGAACCGGTGGGGGAAATAATAAAATGGTTAAGTAAAAGAAAATCCTCAACCAACCGACCAAGGTTAATTATGGTCAATGATGTTTCCGCCAAGGAAGCAAAATATTGGGAGGATTACCAATTCTCCGATGAATCGGATTCCGACGAGAATTCCGATGATGTTATAGAAATTACCCCAACTGAATTTAAAAAGGCAAAAGAAAATAATAAGGGAAAGGGCATAAAAATAGAGAAATCTAATTCCAACCCCGATGAACTTTATATGTATCGTCAACCCCCGAAGTCCTTAAGTTGTAACAATGACCCGGGAACCTCTAAACCACCAGGTTTTTCTAAACCAATGTGGATAACGACGGCTCGTATTAGGGGAACATCATATATCCCTAGAAACTTGGCAAAACGAACCAAAACCAAAGAAGAAGAAACAAGCGAGTCGGAATAAGATAGTTGTATTCGTGTGGTGTAATATATGTAATATAGTGTGCTTATGCTTTATGATATATGTAAAAATTGCTTGTATTAATAAGTATTTTTTTTATGAATCTAACTCTTGTTCTATTTTACAGTATAAAAACACAAAATGGATAGACAACCCAATATTTTAAGAGACCTACCCGGAGACATGATTGATGAAATCTTGTCTAGAGTCGGTCAGAATTCTTCGGCACAACTATTTAAGGCGAGACCAGTTTGTAAGACATTCGAAGAACGTTCCAAGAATGCCTTAATTTATAAAAGGCTTTCATTTGAAAGATGGGGGATATCACATTGGGAAATCCATAAGTTACGATGTGTTTACTTTGACGCATATATTGCGGGGAACCCAAATGCTATTTTACGCAATGGGTTAAGAAATTATTTTGACTCAATATATCCGAATATTGGACTTCGTGATTTAGAAAAAGCGGCTAACATGCAACATAAAGAAGCATGTTATGCTTACGGATTAGTAATGTTCGCTTCTCACCAAAGTGAGAACAAGAACATCGGGCTACAACTATTAAACAAAACGTTCCCACAAGTGACGGAGTCGGTAATTGGGGTAAGAAATGAGGTTTTTAGATTGTTACGGGACTGTTGGACATTACGTAACCCTCGTCCCTTTGACGACGTTACAACACGCTGTCTTATCAACGACCATAACGGTTATGTTCCACAAGACCAAGGATGGGAAGTAATCCTAGTAAAACCAGAATGCATGACTTGTTTCTGGACGTATGAATTACGTGTCTTTATTGCCTTTGCTGAACGACTTGTGTACTAGCTAGAATTATCTTCACAACCATCTTGTATCAAATTTATTGTGTGCTATATTTCATGCTATATGTAAAATAAGCGGTATTGTAAGTTTGTAAAATATTGTGTAAAAGTTTGAACGCGAAATATTATTATAATCAGTTTTTCATATAGAATTGTAGTAGTTGAATTGTATATTAGCTACTAAGTATGAACTTAACGGGTAGGTACTACCCGAATTTAAACTTATAAAACGCTAATATGAAGAAAAAGCTTTTATAAATGAGTTCATATTATGCTACGAAATACTATTAACTACTCTTAATATTCTGTATGATTAACTTGTTCCATTTGACTATTTTGAAGGAAATGGCACCGACTACTCGACACACCGTGAATATGAATGAAGAGGAATTCCGTACTTTTCTAGCTTCAAACATAGCCGCAGTACAGGCTGCGCTACATACCAACAATAACCTTGGATCTAGCAGTACAGGAAATCGTGTAGGATGCACCTACAAAGAATTCACTGCCTGCAAACCTTTGGAATTTGATGGAACCGAAGGACCGATCGGATTGAAACGGTGGACCGAGAAGGTCGAATCGGTGTTTGCCATAAGTAAGTGTACTGAAGAGGACAAAGTGAAGTACGCTATGCATACCTTCACAGGTTCTGCGTTAACATGGTGGAATACCTATCTAGAGCAAGTGGGACAAGACGATGCGTACGCACTACCGTGGTCAGTATTCAAGCACTTGATGAACGAGAAGTACCGTCCCAGAACCGAGGTCAATAAGCTCAAGACAGAACTTAGAGGGTTACGAACCCAAGGATTTGATATTACCACGTATGAAAGATGATTCACAGAATTGTGCCTATTGTGTCCGGGAGCGTTCGAAGATGAGGAAGAGAAGATCGACACGTTTGTGAAAGGATTACCGGAAAGAATCCAAGAAGATATAAGTTCACACGAGCCCGCCTCCATACAACAGGCATGTAGAATGGCTCACAAACTAGTGAACCAGATTGAAGAAAGAATTAAAGAACAGACTGCTGAAGAGGCCAATGTGAAGCAAGTCAAAAGAAAGTGGGAGGAAAACGGTGATAAGAATCACCAATACAACAACAACAGCAATTACAACAATAATCGCAACAATTATCCCAACAATCGCAACATCAATCGCAACTACAACAAACGGCCCAACAACAACAACAACAACAACAACAACAACAACAACAACAACAACAGCAACTACAACAATCATCCCAACAACAATAATAACCGCAACAACAACAACAATCAGAAGCAGCTATGCCAAAGGTGTGAAAAGTATCACTCGGGGTTTTGCACCAAATTTTGCAACAAGTGTAAAAGAAATGGTCATAGCGCGGCGAAGTGTGAGGTCTACGGACCAGGGGTTAACAGAACGAAAGGAACAAATGGTGTCGGAACTAGTAATGGGGGAGCAAGTAGTGTCAGAGCAAGTTATGCCAATGTAGTTTGTTATAAATGTGGAAAACCGGGCCACATTATTAGAAATTGCCCGAACCAGGAGAACACGAATGGACAAGGCCGTGGAAGAGTTTTCAATATTAATGCGGCAGAGGCACAGGAAGACCCGGAGCTTGTTACGGGTACGTTTCTTATTGACAATAAATCTGCTTACGTTTTATTTGATTCGGGTGCGGATAGAAGCTATATGAGTAGAGATTTTTGTGCTAAATTAAGTTGTCCATTGACGCCTTTGGATAGTAAATTTTTACTCGAATTAACAAATGGTAAATTAATTTCAGCAGATAATATATGTCAGAATCGAGAAATTAAACTGGTTAGCGAAACATTTAAGATTGATTTGATACCAGTAGAGTTAGGGAGTTTTGATGTGATAATCGGTATGGACTGGTTGAAAGAAGTGAAAGCAGAGATCGTTTGTTACAAAAATGCAATTCGCATTATACGAGAAAAAGGAAAACCCTTAATGGTGTACGGAGAAAAGGGCAACACGAAGCTACATCTTATTAGTAATTTGAAGGCACAAAAACTAATAAGAAAAGGTTGCTAAGCTGTTCTAGCACACGTCGAGAAGGTACAAACTGAAGAAAAGAGCATCAATGATGTTCCCATTGCAAAAGAATTTCCCGATGTATTTCCGAAAGAATTACCGGGATTACCCCCACATCGATCCGTTGAATTTCAAATAGATCTTGTACCAGGAGCTGCACCAATAGCTCGTGCTCCTTACAGACTCGCACCCAGCGAGATGAAAGAACTGCAAAGCCAATTACAAGAACTTTTAGAGCGTGGTTTCATTCGACCAAGCACATCACCGTGGGGAGCTCCTGTTTTGTTTGTCAAGAAGAAAGATGGTACATTCAGCTTGTGTATCGACTACCGAGAGTTGAACAAACTTACCATCAAGAACCGCTACCCACTACCGAGAATCGACGACTTATTTGATCAACTACAAGGCTCGTCTGTTTATTCAAAGATTGACTTACGTTCCGGGTATCATCAAATGCGGGTGAAAGAAGATGATATTCCAAAGACTGCTTTCAGAACACGTTACGGTCATTACGAGTTTATGGTCATGCCGTTTGGTTTAACTAATGCACCAGCTGTGTTCATGGACCTTATGAACCGAGTGTGTGGACCATACCTTGACAAGTTTGTCATTGTTTTCATTGATGACATACTTATTTACTCAAAGAATGACCAAGAACACGGTGAACATTTGAGAAAGGTGTTAGAAGTATTGAGGAAGGAAGAATTGTACGCTAAGTTTTCAAAGTGTGCATTTTGGTTGGAAGAAGTTCAATTCCTCGGTCACATAGTGAACAAAGAAGGTATTAAGGTGGATCCGGCAAAGATAGAAACTGTTAAAAAGTGGGAAACCCCGAAAACTCCGAAACACATACGCCAGTTTTTAGGACTAGCTGGTTACTACAGAAGGTTCATCCAAGACTTTTCTAGAATAGCAAAACCCTTGACTGCATTAACGCATAAAGGGAAGAAATTTGAATGGAATGATGAACAAGAGAAAGCGTTTCAGTTATTGAAGAAAAAGCTAACTACGGCACCGATATTGTCATTGCCTGAAGGGAATGATGATTTTGTGATTTATTGTGACGCATCAAAGCAAGGTCTCGGTTGTGTATTAATGTAACGAACGAAGGTGATTGCTTATGCGTCTAGACAATTGAAGATTCACGAACAAAATTATACGACGCACGATTTGGAATTAGGCGCGGTTGTTTTTGCATTAAAGACTTGGAGGCACTACTTATATGGGGTCAAAAGTATTATATATACCGACCACAAAAGTCTTCAACACATATTTAATCAGAAACAACTGAATATGAGGCAGCGTAGGTGGATTGAATTATTGAATGATTACGATTTTGAGATTCGTTACCACCCGGGGAAGGCAAATGTGGTAGCCGATGCCTTGATCAGGAAGGACAGAGAACCCATTCGAGTAAAATCTATGAATATAATGATTCATAATAACCTTACTACTCAAATAAAGGAGGCGCAACAAGGAGTTTTAAAAGAGGGAAATTTAAAGGATGAAATACCCAAGGGATCGGAGAAGCATCTTAATATTTGGGAAGACGGAACCCGGTATAGGGCTGAAAGGATTTGGGTACGAAAATTTGGAGATATGAGAGAAATGGTACTTAGAGAAGCTCATAAAACCAGATACTCAATACATCCTGGAACGGGAAAGATGTACAAGGATCTCAAGAAACATTTTTGGTGGCCGGGTATGAAAGCCGATGTTGCTAAATATGTAGGAGAATGTTTGACGTGTTCTAAGGTCAAAGCTGAGCATCAAAAATCATCAGGTCTACTTCAACAACCCGAAATCCCGGAATGGAAATGGGAAAACATTACCACGGATTTCATCACTAAATTGCCAAGGACTGCAAGTGGTTTTGATACTATTTGGGTAATAGTTGATCGTCTCACCAAATCAGCACACTTCCTACCAATAAGAGAAGATGACAAGATGGAGAAGTTAGCACGACTGTATTTGAAGGAAGTCGTCTCCAGACATGGAATACCAATCTCTATTATCTCTGATAGGGATGGCAGATTTATTTCAAGATTCTGGCAGACATTACAGCAAGCATTAGGAACTCGTCTAGACATGAGTACTGCCTATCATCCACAAACTGATGGGCAGAGCGAAAGGACGATACAAACACTTGAAGACATGCTACGAGCATGTGTTATTGATTTCGGAAACAGTTGGGATCGACATCTACCGTTAGCAGAATTTTCCTACAACAACAGCTACCATTCAAGCATTGAGATGGCGCCGTTTGAAGCACTTTATGGTAGAAAGTGCAGGTCTCCGATTTGTTGGAGTGAAGTGGGGGATAGACAGATTACGGGTCCGGAGATTATACAAGAAACTACCGAGAAGATCATCCAAATTCAACAACGGTTGAAAACCGCCCAAAGTCGACAAAAGAGCTACGCTGACATTAAAAGGAAAGATATAGAATTTGAAATTGGAAAGATGGTCATGCTTCCGGGACACCCTTCGGATATGATATAAATTTCGAAGTACTAAAGCATCCGGTACTTTGGATGGGGTTTGTTAAGCCCAATAGATCTATCTTTAGGATTCGCGTCAATTAGGGTGTCTGTTCCCTAATTCTTAGATTACCAGACTTAATAAAAAGGGGCATATTCGATTTCGATAATTCAACCATAGAATGTAGTTTCACGTACTTGTGTCTATTTTGTAAATTATTTATAAAACCTGCATGTATTCTCATCCCAAAAATATTAGATTTTAAAAGTGGGACTATAACTCACTTTCACAGATTTTTACTTCGTCGGGAAGTAAGACTTGGGCACTGGTTGATTCACGAACCTATAAAAATATATACATATATATCAAAGTATGTTCAAGATATATTTACAACACTTTTAATATATTTTGATGTTTTAAGTTTATTAAGTCAGCTGTCCTCGTTAGTAACCTATAACTAGTTGTCCACAGTTAGATGTACAGAAATAAATAGATAAATATTATCTTGAATCAATCCTCGACCCAGTGTATACGTATCTCAGTATTGATCACAACTCAAACTATATATATTTTGGAATCAACCTCAACCCTGTATAGCTAACTCCAACATTCACATATAGAGTGTCTATGGTTGTTCCGAAATATATATAGATGTGTTGACATGATAGGTCGAAACATTGTATACGTGTCTATGGTATCTCAAGATTACATAATATACAATACAAGTTGATTAAGTTATGGTTGGAATAGATTTGTTACAAATTTTCACGTAGCTAAAATGAGAAAAATTATCCAATCTTGTTTTACCCATAACTTCTTCATTTTAAATCCGTTTTGAGTGAATCAAATTGCTATGGTTTCATATTGAACTCTATTTTATGAATCTAAACAGAAAAAGTATAGGTTTATAGTCGGAAAAATAAGTTACAAGTCGTTTTTGTAAAGGTAGTCATTTCAGTCGAAAGAACGACGTCTAGATGACCATTTTAGAAAACATACTTCCACTTTGAGTTTAACCATAATTTTTGGATATAGTTTCATGTTCATAATAAAAATCATTTTCTCAGAATAACAACTTTTAAATCAAAGTTTATCATATTTTTTAATTAACTAACCCAAAACAGCCCGCGGTGTTACTACGACGGCGTAAATCCAGTTTTACGGTGTTTTTCGTGTCTCCAGGTTTTAAATCATTAAGTTAGCATATCATATAGATATATAACATGTGTTTAGTTGATTTTAAAAGTCAAGTTAGAAGGATTAACTTTTTTTTGCGAACAAGTTTAGAATTAACTAAACTATGTTCTAGTGTTTACAAGTTTAAACCTTCGAATAAGATAGCTTTATATGTATGAATCGAATGATGTTATGAACATCATTACTACCTTAAGTTCCTTGGATAAACCTACTGGAAAAGAGAAAAATGGATCTAGCTTCAACAGATCCTTGGATGGCTCGAAGTTCTTGAAGCAGAATCATGACACGTAAACAAGTTCAAGTAAGATCATCACTTGAAATAAGATTGTTATAGTTATAGAAATTGAACCAAAGTTTGAATATGATTATTACCTTGTATTAGAATGATAACATACTGTAAGAAACAAAGATTTCTTGAGGTTGGATGATCACCTTACAAGATTGGAAGTGAGCTAGCAAACTTGAAAGTATTCTTGATTTTATGTAACTAGAACTTGTAGAATATATGAAGAACACTTAGAACTTGAAGATAGAACTTGAGAGAGATCAATTAGATGAAGAAAATTGAAGAATGAAAGTGTTTGTAGGTGTTTTTGGTCGTTGGTGTATGGATTAGATATAAAGGATATGTAATTTTGTTTTCATGTAAATAAGTCATGAATGATTACTCATATTTTTGTAATTTTATGAGATATTTCATGCTAGTTGCCAAATGATGGTTCCCACATGTGTTAGGTGACTCACATGGGCAGCTAAGAGCTGATCATTGGAGTGTATATACCAATAGTACATACATCTAAAAGCTGTGTATTGTACGAGTACGAATACGGGTGCATACGAGTAGAATTGTTGATGAAACTGAACGAGGATGTAATTGTAAGCATTTTTGTTAAGTAGAAGTATTTTGCTAAGTGTATTGAAGTCTTTCAAAAGTGTATAAATACATATTAAAACACTACATGTATATACATTTTAACTGAGTCGTTAAGTCATCGTTAGTCGTTACATGTAAGTGTTGTTTTGAAACCTTTAGGTTAACGATCTTGTTAAATGTTGTTAACCCAATGTTTATAATATCAAATGAGATTTTAAATTATTATATTATCATGATATTATCATGTATGAATATCTCTTAATATGATATATATACATTAAATGTCTTTACAACGATAATCGTTACATATATGTCTCGTTTAAAAATCATTAAGTTAGTAGTCTTGTTTTTACATATGTAGTTCATTGTTAATATACTTAATGATATGTTTACTTATCATAGTATCATGTTAACTATATATATATATATATATCCATATATATGTCATCAGATAGTTTTTACAAGTTTTAACGTTCGTGAATCACCGGTCAACTTGGGTGGACTGAAATGTCCCGTTCTTATTGATTAAAAACGTTCCATATTAATTGATTTCGTTGCGAGGTTTTGACCTCTATATGAGACGTTTTTCAAAGACTGCATTCATTTTAAAACAAACCATAACCTTTATTTCATTAATAAAGGTTTAAAAATCTTTACGTAGATTATCAAATAATGATAATCTAAAATATCCTGTTTACACACGACCATTACATAATGGTTTACAATACAAATATGTTACAACAAAATAAGTTTCTTGAATGCAGTTTTTACACAATATCATACAAGCATGGACTCCAAATCTCGTCCTTATTTAAGTATGCGATAGCGGAAGCTCTTAATAATCACCTGAGAATAAACATGCTTAAAACGTCAACAAAAATGTTGGTGAGTTATAGGTTTAACCTATATATATCAAATCATAATAACAGACCACAAGATTTCATATTTCAATACACATCCCATACATAGAGATAAAAATCATTCATATGGTGAACACCTGGTAACCGACATTAACAAGATGCATATATAAGAATATCCCCATCATTCCGGGACACCCTTCGGATATGATATAAATTTCGAAGTACTAAAGCATCCGGTACTTTGGATGGGGTTTGTTAAGCCCAATAGATCTATCTTTAGGATTCGCGTCAATTAGGGTGTCTGTTCCCTAATTCTTAGATTACCAGACTTAATAAAAAGGGGCATATTCGATTTCGATAATTCAACCATAGAATGTAGTTTCACGTACTTGTGTCTATTTTGTAAATCATTTATAAAACCTGCATGTATTCTCATCCCAAAAATATTAGATTTTAAAAGTGGGACTATAACTCACTTTCACAGATTTTTACTTCGTCGGGAAGTAAGACTTGGCCACTGGTTGATTTACGAACCTATAACAATATATACATATATATCAAAGTATGTTCAAGATATATTTACAACACTTTTAATATATTTTGATGTTTTAAGTTTATTAAGTCAGCTGTCCTCGTTAGTAACCTACAACTAGTTGTCCACAGTTAGATGTACAGAAATAAATCGATAAATATTATCTTGAATCAATCCACGACCCAGTGTATACGTATCTCAGTATTGATCACAACTCAAACTATATATATTTTGGAATCAACCTCAACCCTGTATAGCTAACTCCAACATTCACATATAGAGTGTCTATGGTTGTTCCGAAATATATATAGATGTGTCGACATGATAGGTCGAAACATTGTATACGTGTCTATGGTATCTCAAGATTACATAATATACAATACAAGTTGATTAAGTTATGGTTGGAATAGATTTGTTACCAATTTTCACATAGCTAAAATGAGAAAAATTATCCGATCTTGTTTTACCCATAACTTCTTCAT
This sequence comes from Rutidosis leptorrhynchoides, assembly GCF_046630445.1. Classification (NCBI taxonomy): domain Eukaryota; kingdom Viridiplantae; phylum Streptophyta; class Magnoliopsida; order Asterales; family Asteraceae; genus Rutidosis; species Rutidosis leptorrhynchoides. The sequence goes on from NC_092338.1 coordinate 291,245,534, forward strand.
TTTAAATCCGTTTTGAGTGAATCAAATTGCTATGATTTCATATTGAACTCTATTTTATGAATCTAAACAGAAAAAGTATAGGTTTATAGTCGGAAAAATAAGTTACAAGTCGTTTTTGTAAAGGTAGTCATTTCAGTCGAAAGAACGACGTCTAGATGACCATTTTAGAAAACATACTTCCACTTTGAGTTTAACCATAATTTTTGGATATAGTTTCATGTTCATAATAAAAATCATTTTCTCAGAATAACAACTTTTAAATCAAAGTTTATCATAGTTTTTAATTAACTAACCCAAAACAGCCCGCGGTGTTACTACGACGGCGTAAATCCGGTTTTACGGTGTTTTTCGTGTCTCCAGGTTTTAAATCATTAAGTTAGCATATCATATAGATATAGAACATGTGTTTAGTTGATTTTAAAAGTCAAGTTAGAAGGATTAACTTTTGTTTGCGAACAAGTTTAGAATTAACTAAACTATGTTCTAGTGATTACAAGGTTAAACCTTCGAATAAGATAGCTTTATATGTATGAATTGAATAATGTTATGAACATCATTACTACCTTAAGTTCCTTGGATAAACCTACTGGAAAAGAGAAAAATGGATCTAGCTTCAACGGATCCTTGGATGGCTCGAAGTTCTTGAAGCAGAATCATGACACGAAAACAAGTTCAAGGAAGATCATCACTTGAAATAAGATTGTTATAGTTATAGAAATTGAACCAAAGTTTGAATATGATTATTACCTTGTATTAGAATGATAACCTACTGTAAGAAATAAAGATTTCTTGAGGTTGGATGATCACCTTACAAGATTGGAAGTGAGCTAACAAACTTGAAAGTATTCTTGATTTTATGTAACTAGAACTTGTAGAATTTATGAAGAACACTTAGAACTTGAAGATAGAACTTGAGAGAGATCAATTAGATGAATAAAATTGAAGAATGAAAGTGTTTGTAGGTGTTTTTGGTCGTTGGTGTATGGATTAGATATAAAGGATATGTAATTTTGTTTTCTTGTAAATAAGTCATGAATGATTACTCATATTTTTGTAATTTTATGAGATATTTCATGCTAGTTGCCAAATGATGGTTCCCACATGTGTTAGGTGACTCACATGGGCTGCTAAGAGCTGATCATTGGAGTGTATATACCAATAGTACTTACATCTAAAAGCTGTGTATTGTACGAGTACGAATACGGGTGCATACGAGTAGAATTGTTGATGAAACTGAACGAGGATGTAATTGTAAGCATTTTTGTTAAGTAGAAGTATTTTGATAAGTGTATTGAAGTCTTTCAAAAGTGTATAAATACATATTAAAACACTACATGTATATACATTTTAACTGAGTCGTTAAGTCATCGTTAGTCGTTACATGTAAGTGTTGTTTTGAAACCTTTAGGTTAACGATCTTGTTAAATTTTGTTAACCCAATGTTTATAATATCAAATGAGATTTTAAATTATTATATTATCATGATATTATCATGTATGAATATCTCTTAATATGATATATATACATTAAATGTCTTTACAACGATAATCGTTACATATATGTCTCGTTTAAAAATCATTAAGTTAGTAGTCTTGTTTTTACATATGTAGTTCATTGTTAATATACTTAATGATATGTTTACTTATCATAGTATCATGTTAACTATATATATATATATATCCATATATATGTCATCATATAGTTTTTACAAGTTTTAACGTTCGTGAATCACCGGTCAACTTGGGTGGACAATTGTCTATATGAAACATATTTCAATTAATCAAGTCTTAACAAGTTTGATTGCTTAACATGTTGGAAACATTTAATCATGTAAATATCAATCTCAATTAATATATAAAAACATGGAAAAGTTCGGGTCACTACAGTACCTACCCGTTAAAAAAATTTCGTCCCGAAATTTTAAGCTGTTGAAGGTGTTGACGAATCTTCTGGAAATAGATGCGGGTATTTCTTCTTCATCTGATCTTCACGCTCCCAGGTGAACTCGGGTCCTCTACAAGCATTCCATCGAACCTTAACAATTGGTATCTTGTTTTGCTTAAGTCTTTTAACCTCACGATCCATTATTTCGACGGGTTCTTCAATGAATTGAAGTTTTTCGTTGATTTGGATTTCATCTAACGGAATAGTGAGATCTTCTTTAGCAAAACATTTCTTCAAATTCGAGGCGTGGAAAGTGTTATGTACAGCCACGAGTTGTTGAGGTAACTCAAGTCGGTAAGCTACTGGTCCGACACGATCAATAATCTTGAATGGTCCAATATACCTTGGATTTAATTTCCCTCGTTTACCAAATCGAACAACGCCTTTCCAAGTTGCAACTTTAAGCATGACCATCTCTCCAATTTCAAATTCTATATCTTTTCTTTTAATGTCAGCGTAGCTCTTTTGTCGACTTTGGGCGGTTTTCAACCGTTGTTGAATTTGGATGATCTTCTCGGTAGTTTCTTGTATAATCTCCGGACCCGTAATCTATCTATCCCCCACTTCACTCCAACAAATTGGAGACCTGCACTTTCTACCATAAAGTGCTTCAAACGGCGCCATCTCAATGCTTGAATGGTAGCTGTTGTTGTAGGAAAATTCTGCTAACGGTAGATGTCGATCCCAACTATTTACGAAATCAATAACACATGCTCGTAGCATGTCTTCAAGCGTTTGTATCGTCCTTTCGCTCTGCCCATCAGTTTGTGGATGATAGGCAGTACTCATGTCTAGACGAGTTCCTAATGCTTGCTGTAATGTCTGCCAGAATCTTGAAATAAATCTGCCATCCCTATCATAGATAATAGAGATTGGTATTCCATGTCTGGAGACGACTTCCTTCAAATACAGTCGTGCTAACTTCTCCATCTTGTCATCTTCTCTTATTGGTAGGAAGTGTGCTGATTTGGTGAGACGATCAACTATTACCCAAATAGTATCAAAACCACTTGCAGTCCTTGGCAATTTAGTGATGAAATCCATGGTAATGTTTTCCCATTTCCATTCCGGGATTTCGGGTTGTTGAAGTAGACCTGATGGTTTTTGATGCTCAGCTTTGACCTTAGAACACGTCAAACATTCTCCTACGTATTTAGCAACATCGGCTTTCATACCCGGCCACCAAAAATGTTTCTTGAGATCCTTGTACATCTTCCCCGTTCCAGGATGTATTGAGTATCTGGTTTTATGAGCTTCTCTAAGTACCATTTCTCTCATGTCTCCAAATTTTGGTACCCAAATCCTTTCAGCCCTATACCGGGTTCTGTCTTCCCGAATATTAAGATGCTTCTCCGATCCTTTGGGTATTTCATCCTTTAAATTTCCCTCTTTTAAAACTCCTTGTTGCGCCTCCTTTATTTGAGTAGTAAGGTTATTATGAATCATTATATTCATAGATTTTACTCGAATGGGTTCTCTGTCCTTCTTGCTCAAGGCATCGGCTACCGCATTTGCCTTCCCCGGGTGGTAACGAATCTCAAAATCGTAATCATTCAATAATTCAATCCACCTACGCTGCCTCATATTCAGTTGTTTCTGATTAAATATGTGTTGAAGACTTTTGTGGTCGGTATATATAATACTTTTGACCCCATATAAGTAGTGCCTCCAAGTCTTTAATGCAAAAACAACCGCGCCTAATTCCAAATCATGCGTCGTATAATTTTGTTCGTGAATCTTCAATTGTCTAGACGCATAAGCAATCACCTTCGTTCGTTGCATTAATACACAACCGAGACCTTGCTTTGATGCGTCACAATAAATCACAAAATCATCATTCCCTTCAGGCAATGACAATATCGGTGCCGTAGTTAGCTTTTTCTTCAATAACTGAAACGCTTTCTCTTGTTCATCATTCCATTCAAATTTCTTCCCTTTATGCGTTAATGCAGTCAAGGGTTTTGCTATTCTGGAAAAGTCTTGGATGAACCTTCTGTAGTAACCAGCTAGTCCTAAAAACTGGCGTATGTGTTTCGGAGTTTTCGGGGTTTCCCACTTTTCAACAGTTTCTATCTTTGCCGGATCCACCTTAATACCTTCTTTGTTCACTATGTGACCGAGGAATTGAACTTCTTCCAACCAAAATGCACACTTTGAAAACTTAGCGTACAATTCTTCCTTCCTCAATACTTCTAACACCTTTCTCAAATGTTCACCGTGTTCTTGGTCATTCTTTGAGTAAATAAGTATGTCATCAATGAAAACAATGACAAACTTGTCAAGGTATGGTCCACACACTCGGTTCATAAGGTCCATGAACACAGCTGGTGCATTAGTTAAACCAAACGGCATAACCATAAACTCGTAATGACCGTAACGTGTTCTGAAAGCAGTCTTTGGAATATCATCTTCTTTCACCCGCATTTGATGATACCCGGAACGTAAGTCAATCTTTGAATAAACAGACGAGCCTTGTAGTTGATCAAATAAGTCGTCGATTCTTGGTAGTGGGTAGTGGTTCTTGATGGTAAGTTTGTTCAACTCTCGGTAGTCGATACACAACCTGAATGTACCATCTTTCTTCTTGACAAACAAAACAGGAGCTCCCCACGGTGATGTGCTTGGTCGAATGAAACCACGCTCTAAAAGTTCTTGTAATTGGCTTTGCAGTTCTTTCATCTCGCTGGGTGCGAGTTTGTAAGGAGCACGAGCTATTGGTGCAGCTCCTGGTACAAGATCTATTTAAAATTCAACGGATCGATGTGGGGGTAATCCCGGTAATTCTTTCGGAAATACATCGGGAAATTCTTTTGCAATGGGAACATCATTGATGCTCTTTTCTTCAGTTTGTACCTTCTCGACGTGTGCTAGAACAGCATAGCAACCTTTTCTTATTAGTTTTTGTGCCTTCAAATTACTAATAAGATGTAGCTTCGTGTTGCCCTTTTCTCCGTACACCATTAAGGGTTTTCCTTTTTCTCGTATAATGCGAATTGCATTTTTGTAACAAACGATCTCTGCTTTCACTTCTTTCAACCAGTCCATACCGATTATCACATCAAAACTCCCTAACTCTACTGGTATCAAATCAATCTTAAATGTTTCGCTAACCAGTTTAATTTCTCGATTCCGACATATATTATCTGCTGAAATTAATTTACCATTTGCTAATTCGAGTAAAAATTTACTATCCAAAGGCGTCAATGGACAACTTAATTTAGCACAAAAATCTCTACTCATATAGCTTCTATCCGCACCCGAATCAAATAAAACGTAAGCAGATTTATTGTCAATAAGAAACGTACCCGTAACAAGCTCCGGGTCTTCCTGTGCCTCTGCCGCATTAATATTGAAAACTCTTCCGCGGCCTTGTCCATTCGTGTTCTCCTGGTTCGGGCAATTTCTAATAATGTGGCCCAGTTTTCCACATTTATAACAAACTACATTGGTATAACTTGCTCCGACACTACTTGCTCCGCCATTACTCGTTCCAACACCATTTGTTCCTTTCGTTCTATTAACCCCTGGTCCGTAGAACTCACACTTTGCCACGCTATGACCATTTCTTTTACACTTGTTGCAAAATTTGGTGCAGAACCCCGAGTGATACTTTTCACACCTTTGGCATAGCTGCTTCTTATTGTTGTTGTTGTTGTTGCGGTTATTATTGTTGTTGGGATGATTGTTGTAGTTGCTGTTGTTGTTGTTGTTGTTGTTGGGCCGTTTGTTGTAGTTGCGATTGATGTTGCGATTGTTGGGATAATTGTTACGATTATTGTTGTAATTGCTGTTGTTGTTGTATTGGTGATTCTTATCACCGTTTTCCTCCCACTTTCTTTTGACTTGCTTCACATTGGCCTCTTCAGCAGTCTGTTCTTTAATTCTTTCTTCAATCTGGTTCACTAGTTTGTGAGCCATTCTACATGCCTGTTGTATGGAGGCGGGCTCGTGTGAACTTATATCTTCTTGGATTCTTTCCGGTAATCCTTTCACAAACGCGTCGATCTTCTCTTCCTCATCTTCGAATGCTCCCGGACACAATAGGCATAATTCTGTGAATCGTCTTTCATACGTGGTAATATCAAATCCTTGGGTTCGTAACCCTCTAAGTTCTGTCTTGAGCTTATTGACCTCGGTTCTGGGACGGTACTTCTCGTTCATCAAGTGCTTGAATGCTGACCACGGTAGTGCGTACGCATCGTCTTGTCCCACTTGCTCTAGATAGGTATTCCACCATGTTAACGCAGAACCTGTGAAGGTATGCGTAGCGTACTTCACTTTGTCCTCTTCAGTACACTTACTTATGGCAAACACCGATTCGACCTTCTCGGTCCACCGTTTCAATCCGATCGGTCCTTCGGTTCCATCAAATTCCAAAGGTTTGCAGGCAGTGAATTCTTTGTAGGTGCATCCTACACGATTTCCTGTACTGCTAGATCCAAGGTTATTGTTGGTATGTAGCACAGCTTGTACTGCGGCTATGTTTGAAGCTAGAAAAGTACGAAATTCCTCTTCATTCATATTCACGGTGTGTCGAGTAGTCGGTGCCATTTCCTTCAAAATAGTCAAATGGAACAAGTTAATCATACAGAATATTAAGAGTAGTTAATAGTATTTCGTAGCATAATATGAACTCATTTATAAAAGCTTTTTCTTAATATTAGCGTTTTATAAGTTTAAATTCGGGTAGTACCTACCCGTTAAGTTCATACTTAGTAGCTAATATACAATTCAACTACTACAATTCTATATGAAAAACTGATTATAATAATATTTCGCGTTCAAACTTTTACACAATATTTTACAAACTTACAATACCGCTTATTTTACATATAGCATGAAATATAGTACACAATAAATTTGATACAAGATGGTTGTGAAGATAATTCTAGCTAGTACACAAGTCGTTCAGCAAAGGCAATAAAGTCACGTAATTCATACGTCCAGAAACAAGTCATGCATTCTGGTTTTACTAGGATTAGTTCCCATCCTTGGTCTTGTGGAACATAACCGTTATGGCCGTTGATAAGACAGCGTGTTGTAACGTCGTCAAAGGGACGAGGGTTACGTAATGTCCAACAGTCCCGTAACAATCTAAAAACCTCATTTCTTACCCCAATTACCGACTCCGTCACTTGTGGGAACGTTTTGTTTAATAGTTGTAGCCCGATGTTCTTGTTCTCACTTTGGTGAGAAGCGAACATTACTAATCCGTAAGCATAACATGCTTCTTTATGTTGCATGTTAGCCGCTTTTTCTAAATCACGAAGTCCAATATTCGGATATATTGAGTCAAAATAATTTCTTAACCCATTGCGTAAAATAGCATTTGGGTTCCCCGCAATATATGCGTCAAAGTAAACACATCGTAACTTATGGATTTCCCAATGTGATATCCCCCATCTTTCAAACGAAAGCCTTTTATAAATTAAGGCATTCTTGGAACGTTCTTCGAATGTCTTACAAACTGATCTCGCCTTAAATAGTTGTGCCGAAGAATTCTGACCGACTCTAGACAAGATTTCATCAATCATGTCTCCGGGTAGGTCTCTTAAAATATTGGGTTGTCTATCCATTTTGTGTTTTTATACTGTAAAATAGAACAAGAGTTAGATTCATAAAAAAAATACTTATTAATACAAGCAATTTTTACATATATCATAAAGCATAAGCACACTATATTACATATATTACACCACACGAATACAACTATCTTATTCCGACTCGCTTGTTTCTTCTTCTTCGGTTTTGGTTCGTTTTGCCAAGTTTCTAGGGATATATGATGTTCCCCTAATACGAGCCGTCGTTATCCACATTGGTTTAGAAAAACCTGGTGGTTTAGAGGTTCCCGGGTCATTGTTACAACTTAAGGACTTCGGGGGTTGACGATACATATAAAGTTCATCGGGGTTGGAATTAGATTTCTCTATTTTTATGCCCTTTCCCTTATTATTTTCTTTTGCCTTTTTAAATTCAGTTGGGGTAATTTCTATAACATCATCGGAATTCTCGTCGGAATCCGATTCATCGGAGAATTGGTAATCCTCCCAATATTTTGCTTCCTTGGCGGAAACACCATTGACCATAATTAACCTTGGTCGGTTGGTTGAGGATTTTCTTTTACTTAACCGTTTTATTATTTCCCCCACCGGTTCTATTTCTTCATCCGGTTCCGATTCTTCTTCCGGTTCCGATTCTTCTTCCGGTTCCGACTCTTCTTCCGGTTCCTCTTCGGGAACTTGTGAATCAGTCCACGAATCATTCCAATTTACATTTGACTCTTCATTATTATTAGGTGAGTCAATGGGACTTGTTCTAGAGGTAGACATCTATCACATAATATCAAACGCGTTAAGAGATTAATATATCACATAATATTCACATGTTAAAAATATATGGTTCCCACAAAATTTGTTAAGCAATCATTTTTCAAGTAAACACGGTCGAAGTCCAGACTCACTAATGCATCCTAACAAACTCGATAAGACACATTAATGCAAAATTCTGGTTCTCTAAGACCAACGCTCGGATACCAACTGAAATGTCCCGTTCTTATTGATTAAAAACGTTCCATATTAATTGATTTCGTTGCGAGGTTTTGACCTCTATATGAGACGTTTTTCAAAGACTGCATTCATTTTAAAACAAACCATAACCTTTATTTCATTAATAAAGGTTTAAAAATCTTTACGTCGATTATCAAATAATGATAATCTAAAATATCCTGTTTACACACGACCATTACATAATGGTTTACAATACAAATATGTTACAACAAAATAAGTTTCTTGAATGCAGTTTTTACACAATATCATACAAGCATGGACTCCAAATCTCGTCCTTATTTAAGTATGCGACAGCGGAAGCTCTTAATAATCACCTGAGAATAAACATGCTTAAAACGTCAACAAAAATGTTGGTGAGTTATAGGTTTAACCTATATATATCAAATCATAATAATAGACCACAAGATTTCATATTTCAATACACATCCCATACATAGAGATAAAAATCATTCATATGGTGAACACTTGGTAACCGACATTAACAAGATGCATATATAAGAATATCCCCATCATTCCGGGACACCCTTCGGATATGATATAAATTTCGAAGTACTAAAGCATCCGGTACTTTGGATGGGGTTTGTTAAGCCCAATAGATCTATCTTTAGGATTCGCGTCAATTAGGGTGTCTGTTCCCTAATTCTTAGATTACCAGACTTAATAAAAAGGGGCATATTCGATTTCGATAATTCAACCATAGAATGTAGTTTCATGTACTTGTGTCTATTTTGTAAATCATTTATAAAACCTGCATGTATTCTCATCCCAAAAATATTAGATTTTAAAAGTGGGACTATAACTCACTTTCACAGATTTTTACTTCGTCGGGAAGTAAGACTTGGCCACTGGTTGATTCACGAACCTATAACAATATATACATATATATCAAAGTATGTTCAAGATATATTTACAACACTTTTAATATATTTTGATGTTTTAAGTTTATTAAGTCAGCTGTCCTCGTTAGTAACCTACAACTAGTTGTCCACAGTTAGATGTACAGAAATAAATCGATAAATATTATCTTGAATCAATCCACGACCCAGTGTATACATATCTCAGTATTGATCACAACTCAAACTATATATATTTTGGAATCAACCTCAACCCTGTATAGCTCACTCCAACATTCACATATAGAGTGTCTATGGTTGTTCCGAAATATATATAGATGTGTCGACATGATAGGTCGAAACATTGTATACGTGTCTATGGTATCTCAAGATTACATAATATACAATACAAGTTGATTAAGTTATGGTTGGAATAGATTTGTTACCAATTTTCACGTAGCTAAAATGAGAAAAATTATCCGATCTTGTTTTACCCATAACTTCTTCATTTTAAATCCGTTTTGAGTGAATCAAATTGCTATGATTTCATATTGAACTCTATTTTATGAATATAAATAGAAAAAGTATAGGTTTATAGTCAGAAAAATAAGTTACAAGTCGTTTTTGTAAAGGTAGTCATTTCAGTCGAAAGAACGACGTCTAGATGACCATTTTAGAAAACATACTTCCACTTTGAGTTTAACCATAATTTTTGGATATAGTTTCATGTTCATAATAAAAATAATTTTCTCAGAATAAAAACTTTTAAATCAAAGTTTATCATAGTTTTTAATTAACTAACCCAAAACAGCCCGCCGTGTTACTACGACGGCGTAAATCCGGTTTTACGGTGTTTTTCGTGTTTCCAGGTTTTAAATCATTAAGTTAGCATATCATATAGATATAGAACATGTGTTTAGTTAATTTTAAAAGTCAAGTTAGAAGGATTAACTTTTGTTTGCGAATAAGTTTAGAATTAACTAAACTATGTTCTAGTGATTACAAGTTTAAACCTTCGAATAAGATAGCTTTATATGTATGAATCGAATAATGTTATGAACATCATTACTACCTTAAGTTCCTTGGATAAACCTACTGGAAAAGAGAAAAATGGATCTAGCTTCAACGAATCCTTGGATGGCTCGAAGTTCTTGAAGCAGAATCATGACACGAAAACAAGTTCAAGTAAGATCATCACTTGAAATAAGATTGTTATAGTTATAGAAATTGAACCAAAGTTTGAATATGATTATTACCTTGTATTAGAATGATAACCTACTGTAAGAAACAAAGATTTCTTGAGGTTGGATGATCACCTTACAAGATTGGAAGTGAGCTAGCAAACTTGAAAGTATTCTTGATTTTATGTAACTAGAACTTGTAGAATTTATGAAGAACACTTAGAACTTGAAGATAGAACTTGAGAGAGATCAATTAGATGAAGAAAATTGAAGAATGAAAGTGTTTGTAGGTGTTTTTGGTCGTTGGTGTATGGATTAGATATAAAGGATATGTAATTTTGTTTTCATGTAAATAAGTCATGAATGATTACTCATATTTTTGTAATTTTATGAGATATTTCATGCTAGTTGCCAAATGATGGTTCCCACATGTGTTAGGTGACTCACATGGGCTGCTAAGAGCTGATCATTGGAGTGTATATACCAATAGTACATACATCTAAAAGCTGTGTATTGTACGAGTACGAATACAGGTGCATACGAGTAGAATTGTTGATGAAACTGAACGAGGATGTAATTGTAAGCATTTTTGTTAAGTAGAAGTATTTTGATAAGTGTATTGAAGTCTTTCAAAAGTGTATAAATACATATTAAAACACTACATGTATATACATTTTAACTGAGTCGTTAAGTCATCGTTAGTCGTTACATGTAAGTGTTGTTTTGAAACCTTTAGGTTAACGATCTTGTTAAATGTTGTTAACCCAATGTTTATAATATCAAATGAGATTTTAAATTATTATATTATCATGATATTATCATGTATGAATATCTCTTAATATGATATATATACATTAAATGTCTTTACAACGATAATCGTTACATATATGTCTCGTTTAAAAATCATTAAGTTAGTAGTCTTGTTTTTACTTATGTAGTTCATTGTTAATATACTTAATGATATGTTTACTTATCATAGTATCATGTTAACTATATATATATATATCCATATATATGTCATCATATAGTTTTTACAAGTTTTAACGTTCGTGAATCACCGGTCAACTTGGGTGGACAATTGTCTATATGAAACATATTTCAATTAATCAAGTCTTAACAAGTTTGATTGCTTAACATGTTGGAAACATTTAATCATGTAAATATCAATCTCAATTAATATATAAAAACATGGAAAAGTTCGGGTCACTACCCAACTGAAATGTCCCGTTCTTATTGATTAAAAACGTTCCATATTAATTGATTTCGTTGCGAGGTTTTGACCTCTATATGAGACGTTTTTCAAAGACTGCATTCATTTTACAACAAACCATAACCTTTATTTCATCAATAAAGGTTTAAAAAGCTTTACGCAGATTATCAAATAATGATAATCTAAAATATCCTGTTTACACACGACCATTACATAATGGTTTACAATACAAATATGTTACAACAAAATAAGTTTCTTGAATGCAGTTTTTACACAATATCATACAAGCATGGACTCCAAATCTCGTCCTTATTTAAGTATGCGACAGCGGAAGCTCTTAATAATCACCTGAGAATAAACATGCTTAAAACGTCAACAAAAATGTTGGTGAGTTATAGGTTTAACCTATATATATCAAATCATAATAACAGACCACAAGATTTCATATTTCAATACACATCCCATACATAGAGATAAAAATCATTCATATGGTGAACACCTGGTAACCGACATTAACAAGATGCATATATAAGAATATCCCCATCATTCCGGGACACCCTTCGGATATGATATAAATTTCGAAGTACTAAAGCATCCGGTACTTTAGATGGGGTTTGTTAAGCCCAATAGATCTATCTTTAGGATTCGCGTCAATTAGGCTGTCTGTTCCCTAATTCTTAGATTACCAGACTTAATAAAAAGGGGCATATTCGATTTCGATAATTCAACCATAGAATGTAGTTTCACGTACTTGTGTCTATTTTGTAAATCATTTATAAAACCTGCATGTATTCTCATCCCAAAAATATTAGATTTTAAAAGTGGGACTATAACTCACTTTCACAGATTTTTACTTCGTCGGGAAGTAAGACTTGGCCACTGGTTGATTCACGAACCTATAACAATATATACATATATATCAAAGTATGTTCAAGATATATTTACAACACTTTTAATATATTTTGTTGTTTTAAGTTTATTAAGTCAGCTGTCCTCGTTAGTAACCTACAACTAGTTGTCCACAGTTAGATGTACAGAAATAAATCGATAAATATTATCTTGAATCAATCCACGACCCAGTGTATACGTATCTCAGTATTGATCACAACTCAAACTATATATATTTTGGAATCAACCTCAACCCTGTATAGCTAACTCCAACATTCACATATAGAGTGTCTATGGTTGTTCCGAAATATATATAGATGTGTCGACATGATAGGTCGAAACATTGTATACGTGTCTATGGTATCTCAAGATTACATAATATACAATACAAGTTGATTAAGTTATGGTTGGAATAGATTTGTTACCAATTTTCACGTAGCTAAAATGAGAAAAATTATCCGATCTTGTTTTACCCATAACTTCTTCATTTTAAATCCGTTTTGAGTGAATCAAATTGCTATGATTTCATATTGAACTCTATTTTATGAATCTAAACAGAAAAAGTATAGGTTTATAGTCGGAAAAATAAGTTACAAGTCGTTTTTGTAAAGGTAGTCATTTCAGTCGAAAGAACGACGTCTAGATGACCATTTTAGAAAACATACTTCCACTTTGAGTTTAACCATAATTTTTGGATATAGTTTCATGTTCATAATAAAAATCATTTTCTCAGAATAACAACTTTTAAATCAAAGTTTATCATAGTTTTTAATTAACTAACCCAAAACAGCCCGCGGTGTTACTAAGACGGCGTAAATCCGGTTTTACGGTGTTTTTCGTGTTTCCAGGTTTTAAATCATTAAGTTAGCATATCATATAGATATAGAACATGTATTTAGTTAATTTTAAAAGTCAAGTTAGAAGGATTAACTTTTGTTTGCGAACAAGTTTAGAATTAACTAAACTATGTTCTAGTGATTACAAGTTTAAACCTTCGAATAAGATAGCTTTATATGTATGAATCGAATAATGTTATGAACATCATTACTACCTTAAGTTCCTTGGATAAACCTACTGGAAAAGAGAAAAATAGATCCAACTTCAACGGATCCTTGGATGGCTCGAAGTTCTTGAAGCAGAATCATGACACGAAAACAAGTTCAAGTAAGATCATCACTTGAAATAAGATTGTTATAGTTATAGAAATTGAACCAAAGTTTGAATATAATTATTACCTTGTATTAGAATGATAACCTACTGTAAGAAACAAAGATTTCTTGAGGTTGGATGATCACCTTACAAGATTGGAAGTGAGCTAGCAAACTTGAAAGTATTCTTGATTTTATGTAACTAGAACTTGTAGAATTTATGAAGAACACTTAGAACTTGAAGATAGAACTTGAGAGAGATCAATTAGATGAAGAAAATTGAAGAATGAAAGTGTTTGTAGGTGTTTTTGGTCGTTGGTGTATGGATTAGATATAAAGGATATGTAATTTTGTTTTCATGTAAACAAGTCATGAATGATTACTCATATTTTTGTAATTTTATGAGATATTTCATGCTAGTTGCCAAATGATGGTTCCCACATGTGTTAGGTGACTCACATGGGCTGCTAAGAGCTGATCATTGGAGTGTATATACCAATAGTACATACATCTAAAAGCTGTGTATTGTACAAGTACGAATACGGGTGCATACGAGTAGAATTGTTGATGAAACTGAACGAGGATGTAATTGTAAGCATTTTTGTTAAGTAGAAGTATTTTGATAAGTGTATTTAAGTCTTTCAAAAGTGTATAAATACATATTAAAACACTACATGTATATACATTTTAACTGAGTCGTTAAGTCATCGTTAGTCGTTACATGTAAGTGTTGTTTTGAAACCTTTAGGTTAACGATCTTGTTAAATGTTGTTAACCCAATTAACAATGAACTACATATGTAAAAACAAGACTACTAACTTAATAATTTTTAAACGAGACATATATGTAACGATTATCGTTGTAAAGACATTTAATGTATATATATCATATTAAGAGGTATTCATACATGATAATATCATGATAATATAATAATTTAAAATCTCATTTGATATTATAAACATTGGGTTAACAACATTTAACAAGATCGTTAACCTAAAGGTTTCAAAACAACACTTACATGTAACGACTAACGATGACTTAACGACTCAGTTAAAATGTATATACATGTAGTGTTTTAATATGTATTTATACACTTTTGAAAGACTTAAATACACTTATCAAAATACTTCTACTTAACAAAAATGCTTACAATTACATCCTCGTTCAGTTTCATCAACAATTCTACTCGTATGCACCCGTATTCGTACTCGTACAATACACAGCTTTTAGATGTATGTACTATTGGTATATACACTCCAATGATCAGCTCTTAGCAGCCCATGTGAGTCACCTAACACATGTGGGAACCATCATTTGGCAACTAGCATGAAATATCTCATAAAATTACAAAAATATGAGTAATCATTCATGACTTATTTACATGAAAACAAAATTACATATCCTTTATATCTAATCCATACACCAACGACCAAAAACACCTACAAAAACTTTCATTCTTCAATTTTCTTCATCTAATTGATCTCTCTCAAGTTCTATCTTCAAGTTCTAAGTGTTCTTCATAAATTCTACAAGTTCTAGTTACATAAAATCAAGAATACTTTCAAGTTTGCTAGCTCACTTCCAATCTTGTAAGGTGATCATCCAACCTCAAGAAATCTTTGTTTCTTACAGTAGGTTATCATTCTAATACAAGGTAATAATCATATTCAAACTTTGGTTCAATTTCTATAACTATAACAATCTTATTTCAAGTGATGATCTTACTTGAACTTGTTTTCGTGTCATGATTCTGCTTCAAGAACTTCGAGCCATCCAAGGATCCGTTGAAGCTAGATCCATTTTTCTCTTTTCCAGTAGGTTTATCCAAGGAACTTAAGGTAGTAATGATGTTCATAACATTATTCGATTCATACATATAAAGCTATCTTATTCGAAGGTTTAAACTTGTAATCACTAGAACATAGTTTAGTTAATTCTAAACTTGTTCGCAAACAAAAGTTAATCCTTCTAACTTGACTTTTAAAATTAACTAAACACATGTTCTATATCTATATGATATGCTAACTTAATGATTTAAAACCTGGAAACACGAAAAACACCGTAAAACCGGATTTACGCCGTCGTAGTAACACCGCGGGCTGTTTTGGGTTAGTTAATTAAAAACTATGATAAACTTTGATTTAAAAGTTGTTATTCTGAGAAAATGATTTTTATTATGAACATGAAACTATATCCAAAAATTATGGTTAAACTCAAAGTGGAAGTATGTTTTCTAAAATGGTCATCTAGACGTCGTTCTTTCGACTGAAATGACTACCTTTACAAAAACGACTTGTAACTTATTTTTCTGACTATAAACCTATACTTTTTCTGTTTAGATTCATAAAATAGAGTTCAATATGAAACCATAGCAATTTGATTCACTCAAAACGGATTTAAAATGAAGAAGTTATGGGTAAAACAAGATTGGATAATTTTTCTCATTTTAGCTACGTGAAAATTTGTAACAAATCTATTCCAACCATAACTTAATCAACTTGTATTGTATATTATGTAATCTTGAGATACCATAGACACGTATACAATGTTTCGACCTATCATGTCGACACATCCATATATATTTCGGAACAACCATAGACACTCTATATGTGAATGTTGGAGTTAGCTATACAGGGTTGAGGTTGATTCCAAAATATATATAGTTTGAGTTGTGATCAATACTGAGATACGTATACACTGGGTCGTGGATTGATTCAAGATAATATTTATCTATACCAACTGAAATGTCCCGTTCTTTTTGATTAAAAACGTTCCATATTAATTGATTTCGTTGCGAGGTTTTGACCTCTATATGAGACGTTTTTCAAAGACTGCATTCATTTTAAAACAAACCATAACCTTTATTTCATTAATAAATGTTTAAAAATCTTTACGTAGATTATCAAATAATGATAATCTAAAATATCCTGTTTACACACGACCATTACATAATGGTTTACAATACAAATATGTTACAACAAAATAAGTTTCTTGAATGCAGTTTTTACACAATATCATACAAGCATGGACTCCAAATCTCGTCCTTATTTAAGTATGAGACAGCAGAAGCTCTTAATAATCACCTGAGAATAAACATACTTAAAACGTCAACAAAAATGTTGGTGAGTTATAGGTTTAACCTATATATATCAAATCATAATAACAGACCACAAGATTTCATATTTCAATACACATCCCATACATAGAGATAAAAATCATTCATATGGTGAACACCTGGTAACCGACATTAACAAGATGCATATATAAGAATATCCCCATCATTCCGGGACACCCTTCGGATATGATATAAATTTCGAAGTACTAAATCATCCGGTACTTTGGATGGGGTTTGTTAAGCCCAATAGATCTATCTTTAGGATTCGCGTCAATTAGGGTGTCTGTTCCCTAATTCTTAGATTACCAGACTTAATAAAAAGGGGCATATTCGATTTCGATAATTCAACCATAGAATGTAGTTTCACGTACTTGTGTCTATTTTGTAAATCATTTATAAAACCTGCATGTATTCTCATCCCAAAAATATTAGATTTTAAAAGTGGGACTATAACTCACTTTCACAGATTTTTACTTCGTCGGGAAGTAAGACTTGGCCACTGGTTGATTCACGAACCTATAACAATATATACATATATATCAAAGTATGTTCAAGATATATTTACAACACTTTTAATATATTTTGATGTTTTAAGTTTATTAAGTCAGCTGTCCTCGTTAGTAACCTACAACTAGTTGTCCACAGTTAGATGTACAGAAATAAATCGATAAATATTATCTTGAATCAATCCACGACCCAGTGTATACGTATCTCAGTATTGATCACAACTCAAACTATATATATTTTGGAATCAACCTCAACCCTGTATAGCTAACTCCAACATTCACATATAGAGTGTCTATGGTTGTTCCGAAATATATATAGATGTGTCGACATGATAGGTCGAAACATTGTATACGTGTCTATGGTATCTCAAGATTACATAATATACAATACAAGTTGATTAAGTTATGGTTGGAATAGATTTGTTACCAATTTTCACGTAGCTAAAATGAGAAAAATTATCCGATCTTGTTTTACCCATAACTTCTTCATTTTAAATCCGTTTTGAGTGAATCAAATTGCTATGATTTCATATTGAACTCTATTTTATGAATCTAAACATAAAAAGTATAGGTTTATAGTCGAAAAAATAAGTTACAAATCGTTTTTGTAAAGGTAGTCATTTTAGTCGAAAGAACGACGTCTAGATGACCATTTTAGAAAACATACTTCCACTTTGAGTTTAACCATAATTTTTGGATATAGTTTCATGTTCATAATAAAAATAATTTTCTCAGAATAACAACTTTTAAATCAAAGTTTATCATAGTTTTTAATTAACTAACCCAAAACAGCCCGCAGTGTTACTACGACGGCGTAAATCCGGTTTTACGGTGTTTTTCGTGTTTCCAGGTTTTAAATCATTAAGTTAGCATATCATATAGATATAGAACATGTGTTTAGTTAATTTTAAAAGTCAAGTTAGAAGGATTAACTTTTGTTTGCGAACAAGTTTAGAATTAACTAAACTATGTTCTAGTGATTACAAGTTTAAACCTTCGAATAAGATAGCTTTATATGTATGAATCGAATAATGTTATGAACATCATTACTACCTTAAGTTCCTTGGATAAACCTAATGGAAAAGAGAAAAATGAATCTAGCTTCAACGGATCCTTGGATGGCCCGAAGTTCTTGAAGCAGAATCATGACACGAAAACAAGTTCAAGTAAGATCATCACTTGAAATAAGATTGTTATAGTTATAGAAATTGAACCAAAGTTTGAATATGATTATTACCTTGTATTAGAATGATAACCTACTGTAAGAAACAAAGATTTCTTGAGGTTGGATGATCACCTTACAAGATTGGAAGTGAGCTAGCAAACTTGAAAGTATTCTTGATTTTATGTAACTAGAACTTGTAGAATTTATGAAGAACACTTAGAACTTGAAGATAGAACTTGAGAGAGATTAATTAGATGAAGAAAATTGAAGAATGAAAGTGTTTGTAGGTGTTTTTGGTCGTTGGTGTATGGATTAGATATAAAGGATATGTAATTTTGTTTTCATGTAAATAAGTCATGAATGATTACTCATATTTTTGTAATTTTATGAGATATTTCATGCTAGTTGCCAAATGATGGTTCCCACATGTGTTAGGTGACTCACATGGGCTACTAAGAGCTGATCATTGGAGTGTATATACCAATAGTACATACATCTAAAAGC
This sequence comes from Rutidosis leptorrhynchoides, assembly GCF_046630445.1. Classification (NCBI taxonomy): domain Eukaryota; kingdom Viridiplantae; phylum Streptophyta; class Magnoliopsida; order Asterales; family Asteraceae; genus Rutidosis; species Rutidosis leptorrhynchoides. The sequence goes on from NC_092338.1 coordinate 291,264,594, forward strand.
TGTGTATTGTACGAGTACGAATACGGGTGCATACGAGTAGAATTGTTGATGAAACTGAACGAGGATGTAATTGTAAGCATTTTTGTTAAGTAGAAGTATTTTGATAAGTGTATTGAAGTCTTTCAAAAGTGTATAAATAAATATTAAAACACTACATGTATATACATTTTAACTGAGTCGTTAAGTCATCGTTAGTCGTTACATGTAAGTGTTGTTTTGAAACCTTTAGGTTAACGATCTTGTTAAATGTTGTTAACCCAATGTTTATAATATAAAATGAGATTTTAAATTATTATATTATCATGATATTATCATGTATTAATATCTCTTAATATGATATATATACATTAAATGTCTTTACAACGATAATCGTTACATATATGTCTCGTTTAAAAATCATTAAGTTAGTAGTCTTGTTTTTACATATGTAGTTCATTGTTAATATACTTAATGATATGTTTACTTATCATAGTATCATGTTAACTATATATATATATATCCATATATATGTCATCATATAGTTTTTACAAGTTTTAACGTTCGTGAATCACCGGTCAACTTGGGTGGACAATTGTCTATATGAAACATATTTCAATTAATCAAGTCTTAACAAGTTTGATTGCTTAACATGTTGGAAACATTTAATCATGTAAATATCAATCTCAATTAATATATAAAAACATGGAAAAGTTCGGGTCACTACAGTACCTACCCAAACCAGGAGAACACGAATGGACAAGACCGCGGAAGAGTTTTCAATATTAATGCGGCAGAGGCACAGGAAGACCCGGAGCTTGTTACGGGTACGTTTCTTATTGACAATAAATCTGCTTACGTTTTATTTGATTCGGGTGTGGATAGAAGCTATATGAGTAGAGATTTTTGTGCTAAATTAAGTTGTCCATTGACACCTTTGGATTGTAAATTTTTACTCGAATTAGCAAATGGTAAATTAATTTCAGCAGATAATATATGTCGGAATCGAGAAATTAAACTGGTTAGCGAAACATTTAAGATTGATTTGATACCAGTAGAGTTAGGGAGTTTTGATGTGATAATCGGTATGGACTGGTTGAAAGAAGTGAAAGCAGAGATCGTTTGTTACAAAAATGCAATTCGCATTATACGAGAAAAAGGAAAACCCTTAATGGTGTACGGAGAAAAGGGCAACACGAAGCTACATCTTATTAGTAATTTGAAGGCACAAAAACTAATAAGAAAAGGTTGCTATGCTGTTCTAGCACACGTCGAGAAGGTACAAACTGAAGAAAAGAGCATCAATGATGTTCCCATTGCAAAAGAATTTCCCGATGTATTTCCGAAAGAATTACCGGGATTACCCCCACATCGATCCGTTGAATTTCAAATAGATCTTGTACCAGGAGCTGCACCAATAGCTCGTGCTCCTTACAGACTCGCACCCAGCGAGATGAAAGAACTGCAAAGCCAATTACAAGAACTTTTAGAGCGTGGTTTCATTCGACCAAGCACATCACCGTGGGGAGCTCCTGTTTTGTTTGTCAAGAAGAAAGATGGTACATTCAGGTTGTGTATCGACTACCGAGAGTTGAACAAACTTACCATCAAGAACCGCTACCCACTACCGATAATCGACGACTTATTTGATCAACTACAAGGCTCGTCTGTTTATTCAAAGATTGACTTACGTTCCGGGTATCATCAAATGCGGGTGAAAGAAGATGATATTCCAAAGACTGCTTTCAGAACACGTTACGGTCATTACGAGTTTATGGTCATGCCGTTTGGTTTAACTAATGCACCAGATGTGTTCATGGACCTTATGAACCGAGTGTGTGGACCATACCTTGACAAGTTTGTCATTGTTTTCATTGATGACATACTTATTTACTCAAAGAATGACCAAGAACACGGTGAACATTTGAGAAAGGTGTTAGAAGTATTGAGGAAGGAAGAATTGTACGCTAAGTTTTCAAAGTGTGCATTTTGGTTGGAAGAAGTTCAATTCCTCGGTCACATAGTGAACAAAGAAGGTATTAAGGTGGATCCGGCAAAGATAGAAACTGTTGAAAAGTGGGAAACCCCGAAAACTCCGAAAAACAATACGCCAGTTTTTAGGACTAGCTGGTTACTACAGAAGGTTCATCCAAGACTTTTCCAGAATAGCAAAACCCTTGACTGCATTAACGCATAAAGGGAAGAAATTTGAATGGAATGATGAACAAGAGAAAGCGTTTCAGTTATTGAAGAAAAAGCTAACTACGGCACCGATATTGTCATTGCCTGAAGGGAATGATGATTTTGTGATTTATTGTGACGCATCAAAGCAAGGTCTCGGTTGTGTATTAATGCAACGAACGAACGTGATTGCTTATGCGTCTAGACAATTGAAGATTCACGAACAAAATTATACGACGCATGTTTTGGAATTAGGCGCGGTTGCTTTTGCATTAAAGACTTGGAGGCACTACTTATATGGGGTCAAAAGTATTATATATACCGACCACAAAAGTCTTCAACACATATTTAATCAGAAACAACTGAATATGAGGCAGCGTAGGTGGATTGAATTATTGAATGATTACAATTTTGAGATTCGTTACCACCCGGGGAAGGCAAATGTGGTAGCCGATGCCTTGAGCAGGAAGGACAGAGAACCCATTCGAGTAAAATCTATGAATATAATGATTCATAATAACCTTACTACTCAAATAAAGGAGGCGCAACAAGGAGTTTTAAAAGAGGGAAATTTAAAGGATGAAATACCCAAAGGATCGGAGAAGCATCTTAATATTCGGGAAGACGGAACCCGGTATAGGGCTGAAAGGATTTGGGTACCAAAATTTGGAGATATGAGAGAAATGGTACTTAGAGAAGCTCATAAAACCAGATACTCAATACATCCTGGAACGGGGAAGATGTACAAGGATCTCAAGAAACATTTTTGGTGGCCGGGTATGAAAGCCGATGTTGCTAAATACGTAGGAGAATGTTTGACGTGTTCTAAGGTCAAAGCTGAGCATCAAAAACCATCAGGTCTACTTCAACAACCCTAAATCCCGGAATGGAAATGGGAAAACATTACCATAGATTTCATCACTAAATTGCCAAGGACTGCAAGTGGTTTTGATACTATTTGGGTAATAGTTGATCGTCTCACCAAATCAGCACACTTCCTACCAATAAGAGAAGATGACAAGATGGAGAAGTTAGCACGACTGTATTTGAAGGAAGTCGTCTCCAGACATGGAATACCAATCTCTATTATCTCTGATAGGGATGGCAGATTTATTTCAAGATTCTGGCAGACATTACAACAAGCATTAGGAACTCGTCTAGACATGAGTACTGCCTATCATCCACAAACTGATGGGTAGAGCGAAAGGACGATACAAACGCTTGAAGACATGCTACGAGCATGTGTTATTGATTTCGGAAACAGTTGGGATCGACATCTACCGTTAGCAGAATTTTGCTACAACAACAGCTACCATTCAAGCATTGAGATGGCGCCATTTGAAGCACTTTATGGTAGAAAGTGCAGGTCTCCGATTTGTTGGAGTGAAGTGGGGGATAGACAGATTACGGGTCCGGAGATTATACAAGAAACTACCGAGAAGATCATCCAAATTCAACAACGGTTGAAAACCGCCCAAAGTCGACAAAAGAACTACGCTGACATTAAAAGAAAAGATATAGAATTTGAAATTGGAGAGATGGTCATGCTTAAAGTTGCACCTTGGAAAGGCGTTGTTCGATTTGGTAAACGAGGGAAATTAAATCCAAGGTATATTGGACCATTCAAGATTATTGATCGTGTCGGACCAGTAGCTTACCGACTTGAGTTACCTCAACAACTCGCGGCTGTACATAAAACTTTCCACGTCTTGAATTTGAAGAAATGTTTTGCTAAAGAAGATCTCACTATTCCGTTAGATGAAATCCAAATCAACGAAAAACTTCAATTCATTGAAGAACCCGTCGAAATAATGGATCGTGAGGTTAAAAGACTTAAGCAAAACAAGATACCAATTGTTAAGGTTCGATGGAATGCTTGTAGAGGACCCGAGTTCACCTGGGAGCATGAAGATCAGATGAAGAAGAAATACCCGCATCTATTTCCAGAAGATTCGTCAACACCTTCAACAGCTTAAAATTTCGGGACGAAATTTATTTAACGGGTAGGTACTGTAGTGACCCGAACTTTTCCATGTTTTTATATATTAATTGAGATTGATATTTACATGATTAAATGTTTCCAACATGTTAAGCAATTAAACTTGTTAAGACTTGATTAATTGAAATATGTTTCATATAGACAATTGTCCACCCAAGTTGACCGGTGATTCACGAACGTTAAAACTTGTAAAAACTATATGATGACATATATATGGATATATATATATATAGTTAACATGATACTATGATAAGTAAACATATCATTAAGTATATTAACAATGAACTACATATGTAAAAACAAGACTACTAACTTAATGATTTTTAAACGAGACATATATGTAACGATTATCGTTGTAAAGACATTTAATGTATATATATCATATTAAGAGATATTCATACATGATAATATCATGATAATATAATAATTTAAAATCTCATTTGATATTATAAACATTGGGTTAACAACATTTAACAAGATCGTTAACCTAAAGGTTTCAAAACAACACTTACATGTAACGACTAACGATGACTTAACGACTCGGTTAAAATGTATATACATGTAGTGTTTTAATATGTATTTATACACTTTTGAAAGAATTCAATACACTTATCAAAATACTACTACTTAACAAAAATGCTTACAATTACATCCTCGTTCAGTTTCATCAACAATTCTACTCGTATGCACCCGTATTCGTACTCGTACAATACACAGCTTTTAGATGTATGTACTATTGGTATATACACTCCAATGATCAGCTCTTAGCAGCCCATGTGAATCACCTAACACATGTGGGAACCATCATTTGGCAACTAGCATGAAATATCTCATAAAATTACAAAAATATGAGTAATCATTCATGACTTATTTACATGAAAACAAAATTACATATCCTTTATATCTAATCCATACACCAACGACCAAAAACACCTACAAACACTTTCATTCTTCAATTTTCTTCATCTAATTGATCTCTCTCAAGTTCTATCTTCAAGTTCTAAGTGTTCTTCATAAATTCTACAAGTTCTAGTTACATAAAATCAAGAATACTTTCAAGTTTGCTAGCTCACTTCCAATCTTGTAAGGTGATCATCCAACCTCAAGAAATCTTTGTTTCTTACAGTAGGTTATCATTCTAATACAAGGTAATAATCATATTCAAACTTTGGTTCAATTTCTATAACTATAACAATCTTATTTCAAGTGATGATCTTACTTGAACTTGTTTTGGTGTCATGATTCTGCTTCAAGAACTTCGAGCCATCCAAGGATCCGTTGAAGCTAGATCCATTTTTCTCTTTTCCAGTAGGTTTATCCAAGGAACTTAAGGTAGTAATGATGTTCATAACATTATTCGATTCATACATATAAAGCTATCTTATTCGAAGGTTTAAACTTGTAATCACTAGAACATAGTTTAGTTAATTCTAAACTTGTTCGCAAACAAAAGTTAATCCTTCTAACTTGACTTTTAAAATTAACTAAATACATGTTATATATCTATATGATATGCTAACTTAATGATTTAAAACCTGGAAACACGAAAAACACCGTAAAACCGGATTTACGCCGTCGTAGTAACACCGCGGGCTGTTTTGGGTTAGTTAATTAAAAACTATGATAAACTTTGATTTAAAAGTTGTTATTCTGAGAAAATGATTTTTATTATGAACATGAAACTATATCCAAAAATTATGGTTAAACTCAAAGTGGAAGTATGTTTTCTAAAATGGTCATCTAGACGTCGTTCTTTCGACTGAAATGACTACCTTTACAAAAACGACTTGTAACTTATTTTTACGACTATAAACCTATACTTTTTCTGTTTATATTCATAAAATATAGTTCAATATGAAATCATAGCAATTTGATTCACTCAAAACGGATTTAAAATGAAGAAGTTATGGGTAAAACAAGATCGGATAATTTTTCTCATTTTAGCTACGTGAAAATTGGTAACAAATCTATTCCAACCATAACTTAATCAACTTGTATTGTATATTATGTAATCTTGAGATACCATAGACACGTATACAATGTTTCGACCTATCATGTCGACACATCTATATATATTTCGGAACAACCATAGACACTCTATATGTGAATGTTGGAGTTAGCTATACAGGGTTGAGGTTGATTCCAAAATATATATAGTTTGAGTTGTGATCAATACTGAGATACGTATACACTGGGTCGTGGATTGATTCAAGATAATATTTATCAATTTATTTCTGTACATCTAACTGTGGACAACTAGTTGTAGGTTACTAACGAGGACAACTAACTTAATAAACTTAAAACATCAAAATATATTAAAAGTGTTGTAAATATATCTTGAACATACTTTGATATATATGTATATATTGTTATAGGTTCGTGAATCAACCAGTGGCCAAGTCTTACTTCCCGACAAAGTAAAAATCTGTGAAAGTGAGTTATAGTCCCACTTTTAAAATCTAATATTTTTGGGATGAGAATACATGCAGGTTTTATAAATGATTTACAAAATAGACACAAGTACGTGAAACTACATTCTATGGTTGAATTATCGAAATCGAATATGCCCCTTTTTATTAAGTCTGGTAATCTAAGAATTAGGGAACAGACACCCTAATTGACGCGAATCCTAAAGATAGATCTATTGGGCTTAACAAACCCCATCCAAAGTACCGGATGCTTTAGTACTTCGAAATTTATATCATATCCGAAGGGTGTCCCAGAATGATGGGGATATTCTTATATATGCATCTTGTTAATGTCGGTTACCAGGTGTTCACCATATGAATGATTTTTATCTCTATGTATGGGATGTGTATTGAAATATGAAATCTTGTGGTCTGTTATTATGATTTGATATATATAGGTTAAACCAATAACTCACCAACATTTTTGTTGACGTTTTAAGCATGTTTATTCTCAGGTGATTATTAAGAGCTTCCGCTGTCGCATACTTAAATAAGGACGAGATTTGGAGTCCATGCTTGTATGATATTGTGTAAAAACTGCATTCAAGAAACTTATTTTGTTGTAACATATTTGTATTGTAAACCATTATGTAATGTGTAACGACCCGGAAATTTCCGACCAAATTTAAACTCTAATCTCTATATGGTTCCGACACGATAAGCAAAAACCCTAAAGTTGACCCGCACTTTTTTGATCGTTCTATACTTATAAGATTAATATTTACATAAATTAAAACTTACCAACATGATAAGTAATCCAAATTGTCGAGATTTATATTTCCGAAAAGAGTTTTACACAACGTTTGACCGTCTAGTTTGACCGACGATATCACGAACTATACAATATATGATAATTATACGTTTGCGTATATATATGTATATATACATATTTAACATGATTAATGAATGTTTTAATATCTTATTTTGTATCAAAAACTATAAGTTATAAGTATATTTTGAAACTACTAACTTAAGTTTTCAAAACGATAACTATACGTAACGTTATTTGACATAAATACTTAAGACTTATAATGTTTATACATATATCGTATAAGTAATGTATTTACTCACTTTTAAGACTTAAATACATAAAATCATATAAGTGTATTCACAAAAGATAGCTATATTTGAATCCTCATTCCATTTTTCACAAAATTTCTATACGTATATCTAGAGTATTTGTACTCGTATCATACCTAGCTTCTATACGTATTTACTATTGGTATATACACATCAAATCACCACCTAACCAGCCCTTGTTACTACCCTAGGTATAAGGTAATTGCTTTTGTATTATTGTTTGACAAATACATAAGATTACAAACTAAAATTTTGTCATGTTATCCTTAAAGATCACATTTTTAGGAGTATATATGTATCATCATTTTGATTCATTTACTACTTCAATCTCCTAGCTAAAACACACACACTTATAACCCTTAAACACCTTCAACAATTCAGTAAAGTTCTAAGAAGATCTAGCTTCAAAAACCTTACATAAACACCATAAGAAAACCATACAAAAACACTTCAAGAAAACCTTCCAAGAACACCAACTTACTTCCAATCTTTCATCCACTTCTATCACCCTTTTGATTCTAGCTTCTTACTCCTCTTTTACAGCAAACTTATCCAAGGAACTTGAGGTAGAATCTATGTTCATAACCTTGTTCGATTCATATATATATAGCTATCTTATTTTGTGGTACAAAAGTTTAACAACAAGAACATAGTTTGAATGTTTTCAAACTTGTTTGCAAACTAAATAGATCCTTCTAACTTAACTTTTAAAATACTTCAAGACCTGTAATATAACTTAAATATATGCTAATTTAATAAGGTAAAACTTGGTTTTTCAAAGTATAAGTATTTTTAGAAAAATGGTCATTAAATGATTTTTTTTTTGTAACAAAATGTTTAACTTCATATGTTTCACTAATGTTTCACTTATGCCGTATGATTTTGAATACAAACCAAGGTATTTACAGTTCATAGTCTTAAAGAAGAACTCGATCCAAGAAGATGGCAATTTGAATCAACGAAAACGGACTTGTAACGAAGAAACTATGACCGAAACAAAATTGGTTATCCTAGATCATTTCAACTACGGGATCAATTGGAAAAAAAGATATAAATCACATATTTCTAAGATAACATGATATTTTATATATATGTACTCATAATTCAATTTCATATGGTTCAGGATCACCCGTAAACAACACGAGAAGATTAATCATAAGATTCCATGATTGTACGCAACACGTCATTTGACAACACCGGTACTTTATGTACGCAACACGTCATTTGACAACACCGGTACCATGGGTCAAGATTAATCTCGACCAACACATATACGATGGGGTTTTATGGGAGTTTTATTTATTTCGTTGGGGGTTTATTTATTGCGGGTATATTAAACATCTAAAAATGAACCATTAAAATTGAATTACTAACATCGAAACGCTAACTACGGACTAAGGAATTATTCAAAGTATTAAAAGTATTATAAATATATATACGAGATGTTTGTTTAAAATGAAAATATATTGATATATTATATATGGATAGGTTCGTGATATCAACCGGAAGACCAAGTCAAAAATATATATATCTTCGAGACAACAGTGAGTATATAGTCCCACTTTTAAACTCTAAATATTTCGGGATGAGAATACATGTATTTTATGTTTTACGTTATGGACACAAGTAACTGAAAATATATTCTACGTTGAGTTGTACCACTGGCATACTTCCCTGTAGCTTGGTAACTAATATTTACAGCGGTATTGTAAACGCGAATCCTGTTGATAGATCTATCGGGCCTGACAACCCCAACCGGACTGGACGACCAGTATTCAACGGTTGCACAGTACTTCGTTTTGCGACTACACCTTGGTACGGTGTAGTAAGATTTCATATTAAAGGGAATATGCGACGTGATTAAATGTTAAGTATGGTTACCAAGTGCTCAACCACTTAGAATATTTTTATTGAAATGATTATATACGAAATCTTGTGGTCCATTGTTATAACGCTGCTAGCATCAAACCTATATATCTCACCAACTTTATGTTGACGTTTTAAAGCATGTTATTCTCAGGTACGAATTAAGTCTTCCGCTGTGCATTAGCTCATGTTAAGGATACTACTTGGGACCATTTAAGCTATGATACAAGGACGTTGCATTCGAGTCATTGAAGTTCATTAAAGACTATTGTTATGAAAATGGCAGATTAGATCATTTGGTTGTTATAAAATGTTAGGCTAATATGTCAACTCTCGATGTAATAATAGATTGCCTTTAAGAAATAAATGCAACGTTTGTAAAATGTATCATATAGAGGTCAAGTACCTCGCGATGTTATCAACTATTGTAATTCGTTTTTAATCTATATGGACGATGTCCGGATGATTAGTTTCGGATCCTTTCAGTTGGTATCAGAGCGTTGGTCTTAGCGAACCAGGCCTTGCATTAGTGTGTCTAACTAGTAGTTGTTAGGATACATTAAGTGAGTCTGGACTTTGACCGTGTCTGCCTGTCAAAAGTTTTGCTTATCAATCCTAGTCGGAAATCATCTGCTTATCATCCTTAGGGAACTGCCTGCTTATCATTCTTAAGTCTAGACACGTCTTACTGCATTTAGTGCATCGATAGTGTATAGACAAAATTCATATCTTAGCGTATCTGTTACTATAGACATTGCCTGACGTATTTCAAAGATTCTCCGTAATTCATGGGATTTTGATATTATATATACATATGTAAATTATGTATTGAAGAGTACCAAACCCAACCTATTCCAAACCAAAAATTCACTTCTCCGACTATACAAGATGGATTCTTCATCCAGTTCGAATTCCTCCGACTTCGATAGCTACGCCGATATGGATTTCCATTCGAGCTCCGAGAACAGCGTCACCGGAATGGATCAACCAATTTCCCATCATCTATTTTGGATGAATTGGGGATGGGTTCGTAATATACTAAATCTCTGGAGGCAAGAAGAAGGTGATCCATTCCATCCACCAAATTGTCCTCTTAACAATGAACCTGAAGCACTTACCGGTGAACCTATTCGAAACACCATTTTCTCGCTCATTTCTAGAGTATCTCGTCATGATTACATACTATCCCATATTTCGAATCTTGTTCATTCGCTCGTTCCAACCGTCAATCATCCCGGTATAATAGAAGAAGTCAACGAGCTTCGCGCTCGGGTAGTGGCTTTAGAAAATACGGTGCGAAGGTTACAAACACCAGCAGCAGCACCAGCAGCATAATCTATACCACCATCATCAACGCCGACAGTACTCTTGTCACCCCCAAAATCTCAACATCACAATCTGTATCTCGAATATCAACATCACACGACTCAATATCTGTACTTCGAGTATGATCTTCGTTCTATATATCGTTCTACATCGATTATCTTCGCTTTACGTATCGTATGACGATTATGTAATTTCTAAAGTCTTAGAGATTATGTAATCTAGAATTAACGATAAATCAAATGAGTTTATTATCTTATTGACTCATTAAATCTATGATTATCTCTGAAGAAAATATATATGCAAGTATATTTTCATAAAGATAGTAATTAAAAATTCCTTCGTACAAACTAATAATGATGAAAATATTTTAACGGGTGGGTAGTACCCGAGGAATATTTAGAATTCACATTAATAAGTTATATTGTACATTCTTGAATCTGAGTCAACGGTCATTTGTTATTTTACTTACAACCATCGATATACGTATCCGTTCACCCCAGAATAACCATTTCCATTTAAATTTCATATTTGAATTTTTTTTTTACCTATCCAAATCCAACAAGTGGCATAAAGAAGAAACATTGGACAATTAAAATGAAATAAAATGTTGATTATAACATATGAAACTAAACAATTCTTCAATTTTGCCACTTGATTTCATCCTAAACCTCATTTGTACTTCGACAATTATAATCCTCATTCAAATCTTTTCATGATTCTTGAAAACACCTCGATCGAGAAGTTGAACCAGCCGCACCTCGTTTACGGAAGAAAGATTTATGCATACAGTGATGCACCTGAAAAATTTTCGAAACCGAAGTTATAGTTAAAACGTATCCGCGTCGAATTCCTTATCATTCATTATCAAAAACAATCATACGATTCCTTTTCAAGAAGCTAATTTTGTCACAGCTCCACTTCGACTTCTCAGTGAGACTACTCCTATTATAATCTCGATATTTATACTTTGTCCTTTCGACGTTGTTACCGGAGAACCTTTTTCACAACATCATCAGCAGACGTACCAGCAACTCGTTATCTCTTTGGCGAAACCCGCAATCAGTATTTTGAAAATCTCGTAGAAATTCTCCCAGTTATACCGAGAACGACTATCCCTAAGAATTACATTTTTCGAATGTGAAGTTCTGAAAAACATCCTGGACTATGAAGTAGTTCTTGAAATGCTGAAGAAGCAGAAAAAAAAAAAAAAAAAAAAAAAAAAAAAAAAAAAAAACTGTAAACGACTTTAACAGTCAAAAGTTTAATGATGAAGTACATTGTATTGGTAAAGCTTAGAAAAAGAGGAGAGTTGGAACTGGAAAACGGATTGAGCAAAGTATGAAGGAGGATGTAGATAAATCACAAGAACTGAATCTGCTTTCAAAGGATTCAAACGATTCAGTGCTTGCTGAAACCATTAGTAAAAAAAAAAAACCTACCCCTTATCCTAAACCTTTCCCGATGATATTCTTCATCATCATCTTATCTTAGATATTATAAGATATCTTCATATCTTTTGTTATACATATCCTCCATATTTCTGGAGATATTCTCACAACTGTTCTTATCCAAAATCATGTATTTCTCCGTAATATCTGCGTTACAATATAAAAGAAACTGTGTTTGTTTCTAAGTTCTAAAACCTTCAAGTTTAAAATAGGAATGTTTTGAAGTAGTGTTGGGAACTGATACATGAATTAGTATAATATAATGAAACTTGATCAACTTCATTATATTACAGTAAGTCATGTTAAGTTTCTAATGGAATGTGATGATTCACAGTACCGTCATCATGTGCCATGTTACACGGCTCTTACATTCTATCAAGTCTCCAAACATATTAGAACGTATCACCTTGATAGTTCTATTTTTCCGGAATATTCGAGTAATTTAACGAATCAAGATCGTGCCATTACAATTTTATTCTAAAACCAATAGCTAGGTTCATTCCAAATTTTATACCTACGAATTCCGAACTATTGATCGCTTGACTCAAGGACGGGAAGAAGAAACGAAGGGACAAAGTCCCAAAATAGAAATTGGGGTATAGATCACAGCAAATAGGAGAGAATATTAACTATGGATGACAATGATTATGGAAAACAGAAGCAGGAGCATCGAAGTATAAGGAAAGATATCAAACCCAACAACCACCCAGAAACTACAAACCATGTATATCAATACGTACGGCGACGTAAAGACACGGGAGAATTAGAAACATTATAATTCCAAGAAAATCATAAAAGTGAATAGATTCTTCTGGCGGTAGATGGAAGAGAAGAATGAAAGATATAAAAGTTAGAAGTATAACAAAAATCAGAACGGGATGAAGCATTTCAAAGGATACCTTAAAGTAGGAATTAAGGAGAAAGAGTAGAAGATGCGAGTTGTGAAAAATAAGGAAACGAAGGGGTGGATTTATAGTGAAATATCCGACAGAGAAATCGAAACAGATTACCGCATTAAATCAAAGAAGATTCTGATCGCCGAATAACCAAATCTTATTACGTAAGATTTTTCCTAAATCCCTTAAATTCCGGAAATCAATCCTAATCACGTCATCGGTTACAACAATTCTATATTTACTCATTTCACTCTTTTGTGATAGCTTCGCTCGTGCGTCTCACATAACCGAATCGTTTTATCTAAATCTTTCAATAATGATAAAATTTCATTATTACCTCATATTCGTCATGAAAACATTCCTATTGTTATTTATGACAACCTCTACCAAATTTCGAGGACGAAATTTCTTTAACGGGTGGGTACTGTAACGACCCGGAAATTTCCGACCAAATTTAAACTCTAATCTCTATATGGTTCCGACACGATAAGCAAAAACCCTAAAGTTGACCCGCACTTTTTTGATCGTTCTATACTTATAAGATTAATATTTACATAAATTAAAACTTACCAACATGATAAGTAATCCAAATTGTCGAGATTTATATTTCCGAAAAGAGTTTTACACAACGTTTGACCGTCTAGTTTGACCGACGATATCACGAACTATACAATATATGATAATTATACGTTTGCGTATATATATGTATATATACATATTTAACATGATTAATGAATGTTTTAATATCTTATTTTGTATCAAAAACTATAAGTTATAAGTATATTTTGAAACTACTAACTTAAGTTTTCAAAACGATAACTATACGTAACGTTATTTGACATAAATACTTAAGACTTATAATGTTTATACATATATCGTATAAGTAATGTATTTACTCACTTTTAAGACTTAAATACATAAAATCATATAAGTGTATTCACAAAAGATAGCTATATTTGAATCCTCATTCCATTTTTCACAAAATTTCTATACGTATATCTAGAGTATTTGTACTCGTATCATACCTAGCTTCTATACGTATTTACTATTGGTATATACACATCAAATCACCACCTAACCAGCCCTTGTTACTACCCTAGGTATAAGGTAATTGCTTTTGTATTATTGTTTGACAAATACATAAGATTACAAACTAAAATTTTGTCATGTTATCCTTAAAGATCACATTTTTAGGAGTATATATGTATCATCATTTTGATTCATTTACTACTTCAATCTCCTAGCTAAAACACACACACTTATAACCCTTAAACACCTTCAACAATTCAGTAAAGTTCTAAGAAGATCTAGCTTCAAAAACCTTACATAAACACCATAAGAAAACCATACAAAAACACTTCAAGAAAACCTTCCAAGAACACCAACTTACTTCCAATCTTTCATCCACTTCTATCACCCTTTTGATTCTAGCTTCTTACTCCTCTTTTACAGCAAACTTATCCAAGGAACTTGAGGTAGAATCTATGTTCATAACCTTGTTCGATTCATATATATATAGCTATCTTATTTTGTGGTACAAAAGTTTAACAACAAGAACATAGTTTGAATGTTTTCAAACTTGTTTGCAAACTAAATAGATCCTTCTAACTTAACTTTTAAAATACTTCAAGACCTGTAATATAACTTAAATATATGCTAATTTAATAAGGTAAAACTTGGTTTTTCAAAGTATAAGTATTTTTAGAAAAATGGTCATTAAATGATTTTTTTTTTGTAACAAAATGTTTAACTTCATATGTTTCACTAATGTTTCACTTATGCCGCATGATTTTGAATACAAACCAAGGTATTTACAGTTCATAGTCTTAAAGAAGAACTCGATCCAAGAAGATGGCAATTTGAATCAACGAAAACGGACTTGTAACGAAGAAACTATGACCGAAACAAAATTGGTTATCCTAGATCATTTCAACTACGGGATCAATTGGAAAAAAAGATATAAATCACATATTTCTAAGATAACATGATATTTTATATATATGTACTCATAATTCAATTTCATATGGTTCAGGATCACCCGTAAACAACACGAGAAGATTAATCATAAGATCCCATGATTGTACGCAACACGTCATTTGACAACACCGGTACTTTATGTACGCAACACGTCATTTGACAACACCGGTACCATGGGTCAAGATTAATCTCGACCAACACATATACGATGGGGTTTTATGGGAGTTTTATTTATTTCGTTGGGGGTTTATTTATTGCGGGTATATTAAACATCTAAAAATGAACCATTAAAATTGAATTACTAACATCGAAACGCTAACTACGGACTAAGGAATTATTCAAAGTATTAAAAGTATTATAAATATATATACGAGATGTTTGTTTAAAATGAAAATATATTGATATATTATATATGGATAGGTTCGTGATATCAACCGGAAGACCAAGTCAAAAATATATATATCTTCGAGACAACAGTGAGTATATAGTCCCACTTTTAAACTCTAAATATTTCGGGATGAGAATACATGTATTTTATGTTTTACGTTATGGACACAAGTAACTGAAAATATATTCTACGTTGAGTTGTACCACTGGCATACTTCCCTGTAGCTTGGTAACTAATATTTACAGCGGTATTGTAAACGCGAATCCTGTTGATAGATCTATCGGGCCTGACAACCCCAACCGGACTGGACGACCAGTATTCAACGGTTGCACAGTACTTCGTTTTGCGACTACACCTTGGTACGGTGTAGTAAGATTTCATATTAAAGGGAATATGCGACGTGATTAAATGTTAAGTATGGTTACCAAGTGCTCAACCACTTAGAATATTTTTATTGAAATGATTATATACGAAATCTTGTGGTCCATTGTTATAACGCTGCTAGCATCAAACCTCTATATCTCACCAACTTTATGTTGACGTTTTAAAGCATGTTATTCTCAGGTACGAATTAAGTCTTCCGCTGTGCATTAGCTCATGTTAAGGATACTACTTGGGACCATTTAAGCTATGATACAAGGACGTTGCATTCGAGTCATTGAAGTTCATTAAAGACTATTGTTATGAAAATGGCAGATTAGATCATTTGGTTGTTATAAAATGTTAGGCTAATATGTCAACTCTCGATGTAATAATAGATTGCCTTTAAGAAATAAATGCAACGTTTGTAAAATGTATCATATAGAGGTCAAGTACCTCGCGATGTTATCAACTATTGTAATTCGTTTTTAATCTATATGGACGATGTCCGGATGATTAGTTTCGGATCCTTTCATAATGGTCGTGTGTAAACAAGATATTTTAGATTATCATTATTTGATAATCTACGTAAAGATTTTTAAACCTTTATTAATGAAATAAAGGTTATGGTTTGTTTTAAAATGAATGCAGTCTTTGAAAAACGTCTCATATAGAGGTCAAAACCTCGCAACGAAATGGATTAGTAATGGTGTACGGAGAAAAGGGCAACACGAAGCTACATCTTATTAGTAATTTGAAGGCACAAAAACTAATAAGAAAAGGTTGCTATGCTGTTCTAGCACACGTCGAGAAGGTACAAACTGAAGAAAAGAGCATCAATGATGTTCCCATTGCAAAAGAATTTCCCGATGTATTTCCGAAAGAATTACCGGGATTACCCCCACATCGATCCGTTGAATTTCAAATAGATCTTGTACCAGGAGCTGCACCAATAGCTCGTGCTCCTTACAGACTCGCACCCAGCGAGATGAAAGAACTGCAAAGCTAATTACAAGAACTTTTAGAGCGTGGTTTCATTCGACCAAGCACATCACCGTGGGGAGCTCCTGTTTTGTTTGTCAATAAGAAAGATGGTACATTCAGGTTGTGTATCGACTACCGAGAGTTGAACAAACTTACCATCAAGAACCGCTACCCACTACCGAGAATCGACGACTTATTTGATCAACTACAAGGCTCGTCTGTTTATTCAAAGATTGACTTACGTTCCGGGTATCATCAAATGCGGGTGAAAGAAGATGATATTCCAAAGACTGCTTTCAGAACACGTTACGGTCATTACGAGTTTATGGTCATGCCGTTTGGTTTAACTAATGCACCAGCTGTGTTCATGGACCTTATGAACCGAGTGTGTGGACCATACCTTGACAAGTTTGTCATTGTTTTCATTGATGACATACTTATTTACTCAAAGAATGACCAAGAACACGGTGAACATTTGAGAAAGGTGTTAGAAGTATTGAGGAAGGAAGAATTGTACGCTAAGTTTTCAAAGTGTGCATTTTGGTTGGAAGAAGTTCAATTCCTCGGTCACATAATGAACAAAGAAGGTATTAAGGTGGATCCGGGAAAGATAGAAACTGTTGAAAAGTGGGAAACTCCGAAAACTCCGAAACACATACGCCAGTTTTTAGGACTAGCTGGTTACTACAGAAGGTTCATCCAAGACTTTTCCAGAATAGCAAAACCCTTGACTGCATTAACGCATAAAGGGAAGAAATTTGAATGGAATGATGAACAAGAGAAAGCGTTTCAGTTATTGAAGAAAAAGCTAACTACGGCACCGATATTGTCATTGCCTGAAGGGAATGATGATTTTGTGATTTATTGTGACGCATCAAAGCAAGGTCTCGGTTGTGTATTAATGCAACGAACGAAGGTGATTGCTTATGCGTCTAGACAATTGAAGATTCACGAACAAAATTATACGACGCATGTTTTGGAATTAGGCGCGGTTGTTTTTGCATTAAAGACTTGGAGGCACTTCTTATATGGGGTCAAAAGTATTATATATACCGACCACAAAAGTCTTCAACACATATTTAATCAGAAACAACTGAATATGAGGCAGCGTAGGTGGATTGAATTATTGAATGATTACGATTTTGAGATTCGTTACCACCCGGGGAAGGCAAATGTGGTAGCCGATGCCTTGAGCAGGAAGGACAGAGAACCCATTCGAGTAAAATCTATGAATATAATGATTCATAATAACCTTACTACTCAAATAAAGGAGGCGCAACAAGGAGTTTTAAAAGAGGGAAATTTAAAGGATGAAATACCCAAAGGATCGGAGAAGCATCTTAATATTCGGGAAGACGGAACCCGGTATAGGGCTGAAAGGATTTGGGTACCAAAATTTGGAGATATGAGAGAAATGGTACTTAGAGAAGCTCATAAAACCAGATACTCAATACATCCTGGAACGGGGAAGATGTACAAGGATCTCAAGAAACATTTTTGGTGGCCGGGTATGAAAGCCGATGTTGCTAAATACGTAGGAGAATGTTTGACGTGTTCTAAGGTCAAAGCTGAGCATCAAAAACCATCAGGTCTACTTCAACAACCCGAAATCCCAGAATGGAAATGGGAAAACATTACCATGGATTTCATCACTAAATTGCCAAGGACTGCAAGTGGTTTTGATACTATTTGGGTAATAGTTGATCGTCTCACCAAATCAGCACACTTCCTACCAATAAGAGAAGATGACAAGATGGAGAAGTTAGCACGACTGTATTTGAAGGAAGTCGTCTCCAGACATGGAATACCAATCTCTATTATCTCTGATAGGGATGGCAGATTTATTTCAAGATTCTGGCAGACATTACAGCAAGCATTAGTGTAATGACCCGCACTTTTTTGATCATTCTATACTTATAAGATTAATATTTATATAAATTAAACCTTACCAACATGATAAGCAATCCAAATTGTTAAGATTTATGTTTTTGAAAAGAGTTTTACACAACGTTTGACCGTCTAGTTTGACCGATGATATCACGAACTATACAATATATGATAATTATACATACATATTTAACATGATCTAAGGATGTTTTAATATCTCATTTTGTATTAATAACAAAAAGTCATAAGTATATTTTGAAACTACTAACTTAAGTTTTCAAAACAATAACCATACGTAACGTTATTTGACATAAATACTGATGATTTATAATGTTTATATATATATCGTATAAGTAATGTATTTAATCATTTTTAAAGGGCTTTTATACATAAAACAATATAAGTATATTTACAAAAGATAGTTATATTTGAATTCTCGTTCCGTTTCCTCAATAATCCTATACGTATATCTAGGGTACTATACACAGCTTCTAGAAGTATTTACTATTGGTATATACCAATAGAAATCTTCAATTATTGGAATAATATGTCATTCATGACATAATAAATTTTAACTTATCTTAGATATTTTCACTAAAAACCAAATTTTCAAGCCTATAAATAAGCACCATTTCTAACTCATTTTTACACATTCATTTTCCAAATTTTACTTCCAATTTTCACACACACTTGCAAGAACTCTCTCAACTTTTATTTTACTACTTCTTTCCAGCAACTTTACATTTTAAACTTGAGGTAAAAACTCTACTTCAACTCTTTTTCAATTCATATATTTATAGCTATATATATAAGAGTTTATAAACTAGAACATAGTTTGAATGATTTCAAACTTGTTCGCAAACTAAATAGATCCTTCTAACTTAACTTTTAAAATACTTCAAGACCTGTAATATAACTTAAAAATATGCTAATTTAACAAGGTATAACTTGGTTTTTCAAAGAACACCTTAAAAACTGTTTTTATGACGTCGGAGTGCAACCGGGGGCTGTTTTGGGTTGGATAATTAAAAACCATCTTAAACTTTGAATTGGAGGTTTATTTTCTGGAAAAATGATTTTTACTATGAATATGATAACACATAAAAATTTCATGATTTAACTCAAAGTATAAGTATTTTTAGAAAAATAATCATTTAAGGTTGTTTACATGATGGAAAATGATTAACTTCATAAGTTTCACTAAAGTTTGACCTATGACCTGTGATTTCGAATACAAACTAAGGTATTTACAGTTCATAGTCTTAAAGAGGGACTCGATCCAAGGAAGTGGCAAGTTGAATCAACGAAAACGGAGTTGTAACGAAGAAACTATGACCAAAACGAGATCGGATATCTAAGACTAGTTTGGCTACGAAAATAATTGGAGAAAATTAAATAAATCACATATTTTTAAAATAACATGATATTTTATATATATGTACTCATAATTTAATTTTATATGGTTCAGGATCACCCGTAAACAACACGAGAAGATTAATCATAAGATCCCATGATTGTACGCAACACGTCATTTGACAACACCGGTACTTTATGTACGCAACACGTCATTTGACAACACCGGTACCATGGGTCAAGATTAATCTCGACCAATACATATACGATGGGGGTTTTTATTTATTTCATTGGGGGTTTATTAAACACCTAAAATTGAACCATTAAAATTGAATTACTAACATCGGACTGCTAACTACGGACTAAGAAATTATTAAAACTATTAAAAGAATAAAAAGTATATATATGTGACGATTGTTTAAAATAGAAATATATTGATAAACTATATATGGATAGGTTCGTGATATCAATCGGAGACCAAGTCGAAATTACATATCTTCAAGACGAAAGTGAGTATATAGTCCCACTTTTAAACTCTAAGTATTTCGGGATGAGAATACATGTATTTTATGTTTTACGTTATGGACACAAGTAATTGAAAAATATATTCTACGTTGAGTTGTACCACTGGCATACTTCCCTGTAGCTTGGTAACTGTTATTTACAGCGGTATTGTAAACGCGAATCCTGTTGATAGATCTATCGGGCCTGACAACCCCAACCGGACTGGACGACCAGTATTCAACGGTTGCACGGTACTTCGTTTCGTGACTACACTTGGTACGGTGTAGTAAGATTTCATAATAAAGGGAATATGCGACGTGATTAAATGTTAAGTATGGTTACCAAGTGCTCAACCACTTAGAATATTTTTATTAAACTGTTTATATACGAAATCTTGTGGTCTATATATATATATTGCTGCCGGCATTAAACCTATATCTCACCAACTTTATGTTGACGTTTTAAACATGTTTATTCTCAGGTGATAATTAGAAGTTTCCGCTGCATTATGTTGAATTTGAGCAGGATCTTGCGTACGCATATTTGTGTCAAAAATAAAACTGCATACCCAAGGATTTGTGTTGTAAAATATGCTCGAAATCGTGTTGTTATCATTATATGTAAAGTTTGTAAGTCGAAGATTATCGCTAAACGATAATCATCTTTTTATTGTCTAAAGCTTGTAACAAAAATAATGGTTATGGTTTGTAATGTATAATATATGCAGTTTCTCTTTTAAAAATGTCGCATATAGAGGTCAATACCTCGCAATGAAATCATACGTTATCTAACACGTTCTTATGGTTAAGGACGGGTTATGACATGTGGTATCAGAGCGGTGGTCTTAGCGAACCAGGTTTGCATTAGTGTGTCTAACCGATAAGTCGTTAGGATACATTAGTAAGTATGGACTTTGACCGGGTCTGATTTAAAAACCATTGCTTATCATTGTTGGTTAAAATTTATATGTAAATATTATGTAGTACTAATGGGTTAGTTGTTGTATGATAGATGTCGGGCTCAAAACTTGTTATCACATTCAGCGACTCCGAACCAGAATCTTCAGATGGTGTTCCAGTCATTAACCTATCCGATGACGAAAATAATATCTTTGGGGAAGACTCACAAATTCCGGATGAACCGACTATAGAGAACCCGGAAAGTGAACCCGAGGAGGAAAGTGAACCCGAGGAGGAAAGTGAACCCGAGGAGGAAAGTGAACCCGAGGAGGAAAGTGAACCCGAGGAAGAAATACAGGAAATTACAAAAGACGAGTTCGAACTAGGAAAGAAACGAAAGGCTAATGAATTAGAAAATTCAAATCCCGAGTTTAGTAAGGATGATGTGGCACCAACTCCACTAGACACTACCACCCCTATTCCCGCTATTCCTATTCGTGCTGTCCCGGCATCCAGTTCTTCAGCCCCACAGCCAAAATATAGGCAGACAGCTAGGATAAGCGTTAGGCCATTCCTTGAACCTAAACGTCCTAGAAAATAGACCAAACGATGCGCTGCCGTATTAAACCATGGGATCATATAATGTTTTGTATAATATTATTAGTGTGGTTTGCTTAATGTTCGATGTAAGATAAGCATATGTAAAATAGTGAAGTGTGAAATGCAATAATTTTCCATGGTTAAGTATTATTTAGATGGTAGTAATTGATTCTGTACTAAGCTATTAAGTATGGACATTAACGGGTAGGTACTACCCTAGATATAATTATAAAACGCTAATAAGAAGAAAAGGCTTTTATAATAATACCTGGTTCATATTATTAATAAGCTATAATGTACTGTAAATATACACTACATCTATAATATTCCATGTGAATAATTATTTTCTTTTCATTCTTATAGAAGAATATGGCGCGATTGAACAGAATGATGGAACAAGAAATCCAGGAACTCATCAATCAACGAGTGAACGACAGAATGTTATGGGTCGAGGCTGCAAGAGGTGCTGCAGTTAACCCAAATCCTCGTGTGGGGAGCACTTACAAAACTTTTCAAGCTTGCAAGCCCTCATCATTCAGTGGAACAGAAGGACCGATCGGTTTAACCCGATGGATAGAAAAGATGGAGACTGTGTTTAAAATCAGTGGTTGTGTTGAAAAGGACATGACCAAGTATGCATCATGCACTTTACAAGATAGTGCACTCACGTGGTGGAAAAATTATGTGAAGGCTGTAGGAGGAGATGTAGCTTATGATACTCCATGGGAAGAATTCAAAACAATGTTAATCAACGAATATTGTCCAAGGAACGAGGTTAGGAAGTTGGAAGATGAATTACGAAGTCTGAAGGTTGTTGGTACTGAAATCACCAACTACAATCAGCGATTCATGGAATTAGTTTTGCTATGTCCTGAATTGGTTCCAACCGAAGAACGGAAGATTGAAATGTACAAAGATGGTTTGCCCAAAAAGGTCAAGGCAAACGTTACAGCATCGAAACCTAAGACAATTCATGAAGCTATAACCATGGCAAACAAGCTAATGGATCAGGTCATCATGGATAAGAAAGTATCCAATACTGATGTGAAGGTATCAGGTAACAAAAGAAAGTGGAATGGAAATTATGATCGAGGTAACCAACAACAATCTTTTAAGAAACAAGAAATCACGCAAGGTGCGGGTAGTGGTTTAAGCTTTGGTTATAAAGGACAAAATCCTTTATGCAACCGATGCCACAAATATCACTCTGGTTACTGTAATGTGGTATGCAACAAATGTAATCGAAAGGGTCATCTTGCTGAAGATTGTAGGGCTCTCGTTATAAATACAAATGGTACCAAGACTCCTGCCACCAATGCAAATAGAACTGCTTTGGCTACCATTACTTGTTATGGGTGTGGAAAACAAGGTCACTATAAGAGCCAGTGCCCGAATCCAGAGAAAAATATCGGACCTGCACGAGGGAGAGCATTTGTTATTAATGCTAGAGAGGCGTGTGAAGACCCGGAGCTTGTTACGGGTACGTTTACCATTAATAACTTATCCGCATCTATTATATTTGATACTGGTGCTGATAGAAGTTACGTGTGTAGAGACTTTTACGCTAAATTGAATTGTTCATCATTACCTCTAGATGCTAAGTACATGATTGAGTTAGCTAATGGTAAACTAATTAAAGCCGATAAAATTTGCCGTGATTGTAAAATAAATTTAGCCGGAGAAACATTTAAGATTGATTTGATACCCGTAGAATTAGGAAGTTTTGATGTAATAGTCGGCATGGACTGGATGTCCAAAATAGGAGCCGAAGTTGTGTGCGCCAAGAAGGGAATTTTCATTCCTCGTAAGAATAAAACGCCAGTAATGATTTATGGAGAGAAGGGTAACTCAAAGCTAAAACTCATTAGTTATTTGAAAGCTCAAAAGTGCTTGAAGAAAGGGTGCTATGCTATCTTAGCACATGTTAATAAAGTCGAAAAGAAAGAAAAAGAGAAGTGCATCAATGACGTGCCTGTGGCAAGAGATTTTCCTGAAGTATTTCCGGAAGAGTTGCCGGGATTACCTCCATTTAGATCTGTAGAATTTCAAATAGATCTTGTACCAGGAGCTGCACCGGTTGCTCGTGCTCCATATAGACTTGCACCGTCCGAGTTAAAAGAACTTCAGAGTCAGTTAAAAGAATTACTGGATCATGGATTCATACGAACAAGTACTTCACCGTGGGGAGCTCCGATTCTATTTGTTAAAAAGAAAGATGGATCTTTTAGGATGTGTATAGATTATCGTGAATTAAATAAGTTAACTATCAAAAATCGGTATCCACTACCGAGAATTGACGACTTATTTGATCAACTCCAGGGATCATGTGTTTATTCGAAAATCGACCTAAGATCGGGCTATCATCAACTACGTGTTAAAGAAGAGGACATTCCGAAAACTGCTTTTCGGACACGCTACGGTCATTACGAATTTTTGGTTATGCCGTTTGGATTGACGAATGCGCCAGCTGTATTCATGGACCTCATGAATCGAGTTTGTAGTCCATATTTAGATAAGTTTGTTATCGTTTTCATTGATGATATTCTTATCTATTCCAAGAGTGAGCAAGAGCATGAGAAGCATGTAAGGTTGATATTAGAGTTGTTAAGAAAAGAACAGCTATATGCTAAATTTTCTAAATGTGCTTTCTGGTTGAAAGAAGTGCAATTTCTTGGCCACGTTGTTAGTAGCAAAGGAATTCAGGTTGATCCAGCAAAAACTGAAGCCATTGAAAAATGGGAGACTCCTAAGACACCAACGCAGATACGTCAATTTTTGGGTTTAGCCGGTTATTATAGAAGGTTTATTCAAGATTTTTCCCGAATAGCTAAGCCGTTGACAGCGTTAACGCAAAAAGGGAAGAAATATGAATGGACTTCTGAGCAGGAGAGTGCATTTCAATTACTAAAGAAGAAGTTAACTACGGCGCCTATTTTATCGTTACCAGAAGGGAACGATGATTTTGAAATATATTGTGACGCTTCGCGACAAGGTTTTGGTTGCGTTCTTATGCAACGAAAGAAAGTTATTGCATACGCATCCCGACAATTGAAGATTCACGAGCGGAATTATACGACGCATGATCTAGAACTGGGAGCAGTCGTGTTTGCATTAAAGATATGGAGACACTACTTGTATGGGGTTAAATGCACTGTGTTTACTGATCATAAAAGCCTTCAACATATTTTTGATCAGAAACAGCTGAACATGAGACAACGTAGGTGGGTCGAGTTAATAAACGACTATGATTGTGAAATTCGTTATCATCCCGGGAAGGCGAACGTGGTGGCCGATGCTTTAAGCAGAAAGGAACGAGAACCAATTCGAGTACGAGCGATGAACATAAAAATTCGCATGAATCTCAACTCACAAATCAAAGAAGTTCAACGAGAAGCACTTACTAAAGAAAATATAGGAAATGAAATAATGAAGAAGTATGAGAAGCAACTCGTTATGCGGGAAGATGGAATTCGATATTTTGCAAATCGTATTTGGGTACCGAAGTTGGGTGGATTAAGGAAGTTGATATTAAATGAGGCACATAAGACAAGATACTCGATACATCCTGGAGTTGGAAAGATGTACCAAGATCTTAAGACACATTATTGGTGGCCTAATTTAAAGACAGACGTTGCAACATATGTTGGGGAATGTTTAACTTGTTCCAAAGTCAAAGCTGAACACCAGAAGCCGTCAGGGTTACTTCAACAACCAGAAATCCCAGAATGGAAATGGGATGGTATTACCATGGATTTCATCACGAAGTTACCAAAGACTGCCTGGGGATACGACACCATTTGGGTGATTGTTGATCGTCTCACCAAGTCTGCACACTTCTTGCCTATAAAGGAAACGGATAGAATGGAGAAACTATTACGATTGTATATAAAGGAAGTTGTTTCAAGGCATGGAATACCTATTTCCATTATATCCGATCGTGATAGTAGATTTACATCAAAGTTCTGGCAATCACTACAGGAGGCCCTAGGAACTCGTTTGGATATGAGTACCGCGTATCATCCGCAAACCGACGGACAGAGTGAAAGAACGATTCAGACTCTTGAAGACATGCTCAGGGCGTGTGTGATCGATTTTGGAAACGGATGGGATAAATATCTACCATTAGCAGAATTCTCGTATAATAATAGTTATCATGCGAGCATTAAAGCTGCACCATTCGAAGCATTGTACGGAAGGAAGTGTAGATCTCCTATCTGTTGGAATGAAGTAGGATATCGACAATTAACTGGTCCCGAGATCATACATGAAACTACTGAAAAGATAGTACAAATCAAAGAGAGATTGAAAACAGCCCGTAGTCGCCAAAAGAGCTACGCCGATGTCCGAAGGAAACCATTAGAGTTTCAGATTGGTGACATGGTTATGCTAAAGGTGTCACCTTGGAAAGGTGTAATACGTTTCGGTAAAAGAGGTAAACTGAACCCAAGATATGTAGGCCCGTTCAAGATCATCGAACGCATTGGACCGGTAGCTTATCGACTCGAGTTACCGCAACAACTCGCCGGAGTACATAATACCTTTCACGTCTCGAACCTTAAGAAGTGTCTTGTAAAGGAAGACCTCACCATTCCTCTTGAAGAAATCCATGTCGACGAGAAACTACAATTCATCGAAGAACCAATCGAAATCATGGATCGTGAAGTTAAACGGCTCAAGCAGAGCAACATACCGATCGTTAAGGTTCGTTGGAATGCTCGAAGGGGTCCCGAGTTTACTTGGGAATGAGAGGATCAAATGAAACAAAAGTATCCACAATTGTTTCCCGATGACGCAAAATAGGTACAATTTTAAAATTTCGGGACGAAATTTATTTAACGGGTAGGTACTGTAATGACCCTCACTTTTTCGATCATTCTATACTTATAAGATTAATATTTATATAAATTAAACCTTACCAACATGATAAGCAATCCAAATTGTTAAGATTTATGTTTTTGAAAAGAGTTTTACACAACGTTTGACCGTCTAGTTTGACCGATGATATCACGAACTATACAATATATGATAATTATACATACATATTTAACATGATCTAAGGATGTTTTAATATCTCATTTTGTATTAATAACAAAAAGTCATAAGTATATTTTGAAACTACTAACTTAAGTTTTCAAAACAATAACCATACGTAACGTTATTTGACATAAATACTGATGATTTATAATGTTTATATATATATCGTATAAGTAATGTATTTAATCATTTTTAAAGGGCTTTTATACATAAAACAATATAAGTATATTTACAAAAGATAGTTATATTTGAATTCTCGTTCCGTTTCCTCAATAATCCTATACGTATATCTAGGGTACTATACACAGCTTCTAGAAGTATTTACTATTGGTATATACCAATAGAAATCTTCAATTATTGGAATAATATGTCATTCATGACATAATAAATTTTAACTTATCTTAGATATTTTCACTAAAAACCAAATTTTCAAGCCTATAAATAAGCACCATTTCTAACTCATTTTTACACATTCATTTTCCAAATTTTACTTCCAATTTTCACACACACTTGCAAGAACTCTCTCAACTTTTATTTTACTACTTCTTTCCAGCAACTTTACATTTTAAACTTGAGGTAAAAACTCTACTTCAACTCTTTTTCAATTCATATATTTATAGCTATATATATAAGAGTTTATAAACTAGAACATAGTTTGAATGATTTCAAACTTGTTCGCAAACTAAATAGATCCTTCTAACTTAACTTTTAAAATACTTCAAGACCTGTAATATAACTTAAAAATATGCTAATTTAACAAGGTATAACTTGGTTTTTCAAAGAACACCTTAAAAACTGTTTTTATGACGTCGGAGTGCAACCGGGGGCTGTTTTGGGTTGGATAATTAAAAACCATCTTAAACTTTGAATTGGAGGTTTATTTTCTGGAAAAATGATTTTTACTATGAATATGATAACACATAAAAATTTCATGATTTAACTCAAAGTATAAGTATTTTTAGAAAAATAATCATTTAAGGTTGTTTACATGATGGAAAATGATTAACTTCATAAGTTTCACTAAAGTTTGACCTATGACCTGTGATTTCGAATACAAACTAAGGTATTTACAGTTCATAGTCTTAAAGAGGGACTCGATCCAAGGAAGTGACAAGTTGAATCAACGAAAACGGAGTTGTAACGAAGAAACTATGACCAAAACGAGATCGGATATCTAAGACTAGTTTGGCTACGAAAATAATTGGAGAAAATTAAATAAATCACATCTTTTTAAAATAACATGATATTTTATATATATGTACTCATAATTTAATTTTATATGGTTCAGGATCACCCGTAAACAACACGAGAAGATTAATCATAAGATCCCATGATTGTACGCAACACGTCATTTGACAACACCGGTACTTTATGTACGCAACACGTCATTTGACAACACCGGTACCATGGGTCAAGATTAATCTCGACCAATACATATACGATGGGGGTTTTTATTTATTTCATTGGGGGTTTATTAAACACCTAAAATTGAACCATTAAAATTGAATTACTAACATCGGACTGCTAACTACGGACTAAGAAATTATTAAAACTATTAAAAGTATAAAAAGTATATATATGTGACGATTGTTTAAAATAGAAATATATTGATAAACTATATATGGATAGGTTCGTGATATCAATCGGAGACCAAGTCGAAATTACATATCTTCAAGACGAAAGTGAGTATATAGTCCCACTTTTAAACTCTAAGTATTTCGGGATGAGAATACATGTATTTTATGTTTTACGTTATGGACACAAGTAACTGAAAAATATATTCTACGTTGAGTTGTACCACTGGCATACTTCCCTGTAGCTTGGTAACTGTTATTTACAGCGGTATTGTAAACGCGAATCCTGTTGATAGATCTATCGGGCCTGACAACCCCAACCGGACTGGACGACCAGTATTCAACGGTTGCACAGTACTTCGTTTCGTGACTACACTTGGTACGGTGTAGTAAGATTTCATAATAAAGGGAATATGCGACGTGATTAAATGTTAAGTATGGTTACCAAGTGCTCAACCACTTAGAATATTTTTATTAAACTGTTTATATACGAAATCTTGTGGTCTATATATATATATTGCTGCCGGCATTAAACCTATATCTCACCAACTTTATGTTGACGTTTTAAACATGTTTATTCTCAGGTGATAATTAGAAGTTTCCGCTGCATTATGTTGAATTTGAGCAGGATCTTGCGTACGCATATTTGTGTCAAAAATAAAACTGCATACCCAAGGATTTGTGTTGTAAAATATGCTCGAAATCGTGTTGTTATCATTATATGTAAAGTTTGTAAGTCGAAGATTATCGCTAAACGATAATCATCTTTTTATTGTCTAAAGCTTGTAACAAAAATAATGGTTATGGTTTGTAATGTATAATATATGCAGTTTCTCTTTTAAAAATGTCGCATATAGAGGTCAATACCTCGCAATGAAATCATACGTTATCTAACACGTTCTTATGGTTAAGGACGGGTTATGACAATTAGGAACTCGTCTAGACATGAGTACTGCCTATCATCCACAAACTGATAGGCAGAGCGAAAGGACGATACAAACGCTTGAAGACATGCTACGAGCATGTGTTATTGATTTCGGAAACAGTTGGGATCGACATCTACCATTAGCAGAATTTTCCTCCAACAACAGCTACCATTCAAGCATTGAGATGTCGCCGTTTGAAGCACTTTATGGTAGAAAGTGCAGGTCTCCGATTTGTTGGAGTGAAGTGGGGGATAGACAGATTACGGGTCCGGAGATTATACAAGAAACTACCGAGAAGATCATCCAAATTCAACAACGGTTGAAAACCGCCCAAAGTCGACAAAAGAGCTACGCTGACATTAAAAGAAAAGATATAGAATTTGAAATTGGAGAGATGGTCATGCTTAAAGTTGCACCTTGGAAAGGCGTTGTTCGATTTGGTAAACGAGGGAAATTAAATCCAAGGTATATTGGACCATTCAAGATTATTGATCGTGTCGGACCAGTAGCTTACCGACTTGAGTTACCTCAACAACTCGCGGCTGTACATAACACTTTCCACGTCTCGAATTTGAAGAAATGTTTTGCTAAAGAAGATCTCACTATTCCGTTAGATGAAATCCAAATCAACGAAAAACTTCAATTCATTGAAGAACCCGTCGAAATAATGGATCGTGAGGTTAAAAGACTTAAGCAAAACAAGATACCAATTGTTAAGGTTCGATGGAATGCTTGTAGAGGACCCGAGTTCACCTGGGAGCGTGAAGATCAGATGAATAAGAAATACCCGCATCTATTTCCAGAAGATTCGTCAACACCTTCAACAGCTTAAAATTTCGGGACGAAATTTATTTAACGGGTAGGTACTGTAGTGACCCGAACTTTTCCATGTTTTTATATATTAATTGAGATTAATATTTACATGATTAAATGTTTCTAACATGTTAAGTAATCAAACTTGTTAAGACTTGATTAATTGAAATATGTTTCATATAGACAATTGTCCACCCAAGTTGACCGGTGATTCACGAACGTTAAAACTTGTAAAAACTATATGATGACATATATATGGATATATATATATAGTTAACATGATACTATGAAAAGTAAACATATCATTAAGTATATTAACAATGAACTACATATGTAAAAACAAGACTACTAACTTAATGATTTTTAAACGAGACATATATGTAACGATTATCGTTGTAAAGACATTTAATGTATATATATCATATTAAGAGATATTCATACATGATAATATCATGATAATATAATAATTTAAAATCTCATTTGATATTATAAACATTGGGTTAACAACATTTAACAAGATCGTTAACCTAAAGGTTTCAAAACAACACTTACATGTAACGACTAACGATGACTTAACGACTCAGTTAAAATGTATATACATGTAGTGTTTTAATATGTATTTATACACTTTTGAAAGACTTCAATACACTTATCAAAATACTTCTACTTAACAAAAATGCTTACAATTACATCCTCGTTCAGTTTCATCAACAATTCTACTCGTATGCACCCGTATTCGTACTCGTACAATACACAGCTTTTAGATGTATGTACTATTGGTATATACACTCCAATGATCAGCTCTTAGCAGCCCATGTGAGTCACCTAACACATGTGGGAACCATCATTTGGCAACTAGCATGAAATATCTCATAAAATTACAAAAATATGAGTAATCATTCATGACTTATTTACATGAAAACAAAATTACATATCCTTTATATCTAATCCATACACCAACGACCAAAAACACCTACAAACACTTTCATTCTTCAATTTTATTCATCTAATTGATCTCTCTCAAGTTCTATCTTCAAGTTCTAAGTTTTTTCATAAATTCTACAAGTTCTAGTTACATAAAATCAAGAATACTTTCAAGTTTGCTAGCTCACTTCCAATCTTGTAAGGTGATCATCCAACCTCAAGAAATCTTTGTTTCTTACAGTAGGTTATCATTCTAATACAAGGTAATAATCATATTCAAACTTTGGTTCAAGAAACTTATTTTGTTGTAACATATTTGTATTGTAAACCATTATGTAATGGTCGTGTGTAAACAAGATATTTTAGATTATCATTATTTGATAATCTACGTAAAGATTTTTAAACCTTTATTAATGAAATAAAGGTTATGGTTTGTTTTAAAATGAATGCAGTCTTTGAAAAACGTCTCATATAGAGTCCATGCTTGTATGATATTGTGTAAAAACTGCATTCAAGAAACTTATTTTGTTGTAACATATTTGTATTGTAAACCATTATGTAATGGTCGTGTGTAAACAAGATATTTTAGATTATCATTATTTGATAATCTACGTAAAGATTTTTAAACCTTTATTAATGAAATAAAGGTTATGGTTTGTTTTAAAATGAATGCAGTCTTTGAAAAACGTCTCATATAGAGGTCAAAACCTCGCAACTAAATGGATTAGTAATGGTGTACGGAGAAAAGGGCAACACGAAGCTACATCTTATTAGTAATTTGAAGGCACAAAAACTAATAAGAAAAGGTTGCTATGCTGTTCTAGCACACGTCGAGAAGGTACAAACTGAAGAAAAGAGCATCAATGATGTTCCCATTGCAAAAGAATTTCCCGATGTATTTCCGAAAGAATTACCGGGATTACCCCCACATCGATCCGTTGAATTTCAAATAGATCTTGTACCAGGAGCTGCACCAATAGCTCGTGCTCCTTACAGACTCGCACCCAGCGAGATGAAAGAACTGCAAAGCTAATTACAAGAACTTTTAGAGCGTGGTTTCATTCGACCAAGCACATCACCATGGGGAGCTCCTGTTTTGTTTGTCAATAAGAAAGATGGTACATTCAGGTTGTGTATCGACTACCGAGAGTTGAACAAACTTACCATCAAGAACCGCTACCCACTACCGAGAATCGACGACTTATTTGATCAACTACAAGGCTCGTCTGTTTATTCAAAGATTGACTTACGTTCCGGGTATCATCAAATGCGGGTGAAAGAAGATGATATTCCAAAGACTGCTTTCAGAACACGTTACGGTCATTACGAGTTTATGGTCATGCCGTTTGGTTTAACTAATGCACCAGCTGTGTTCATGGACCTTATGAACCGAGTGTGTGGACCATACCTTGACAAGTTTGTCATTGTTTTCATTGATGACATACTTATTTACTCAAAGAATGACCAAGAACACGGTGAACATTTGAGAAAGGTGTTAGAAGTATTGAGGAAGGAAGAATTGTACGCTAAGTTTTCAAAGTGTGCATTTTGGTTGGAAGAAGTTCAATTCCTCGGTCACATAATGAACAAAGAAGGTATTAAGGTGGATCCGGCAAAGATAGAAACTGTTGAAAAGTGGGAAACTCCGAAAACTCCGAAACACATACGCCAGTTTTTAGGACTAGCTGGTTACTACAGAAGGTTCATCCAAGACTTTTCCAGAATAGCAAAACCCTTGACTGCATTAACGCATAAAGGGAAGAAATTTGAATGGAATGATGAACAAGAGAAAGCGTTTCAGTTATTGAAGAAAAAGCTAACTACGGCACCGATATTGTCATTGCCTGAAGGGAATGATGATTTTGTGATTTATTGTGACGCATCAAAGCAAGGTCTCGGTTGTGTATTAATGCAACGAACGAAGGTGATTGCTTATGCGTCTAGACAATTGAAGATTCACGAACAAAATTATACGACGCATGTTTTGGAATTAGGCGCGGTTGTTTTTGCATTAAAGACTTGGAGGCACTACTTATATGGGGTCAAAAGTATTATATATACCGACCACAAAAGTCTTCAACACATATTTAATCAGAAACAACTGAATATGAGGCAGCGTAGGTGGATTGAATTATTGAATGATTACGATTTTGAGATTCGTTACCACCCGGGGAAGGCAAATGTGGTAGCCGATGCCTTGAGCAGGAAGGACAGAGAACCCATTCGAGTAAAATCTATGAATATAATGATTCATAATAACCTTACTACTCAAATAAAGGAGGCGCAACAAGGAGTTTTAAAAGAGGGAAATTTAAAGGATGAAATACCCAAAGGATCGGAGAAGCATCTTAATATTCGGGAAGACGGAACCCGGTATAGGGCTGAAAGGATTTGGGTACCAAAATTTGGAGATATGAGAGAAATGGTACTTAGAGAAGCTCATAAAACCAGATACTCAATACATCCTGGAACGGGGAAGATGTACAAGGATCTCAAGAAACATTTTTGGTGGCCGGGTATGAAAGTCGATGTTGCTAAATACGTAGGAGAATGTTTGACGTGTTCTAAGGTCAAAGCTGAGCATCAAAAACCATCAGGTCTACTTCAACAACCCGAAATCCCAGAATGGAAATGGGAAAACATTACCATGGATTTCATCACTAAATTGCCAAGGACTGCAAGTGGTTTTGATACTATTTGGGTAATAGTTGATCGTCTCACCAAATCAGCACACTTCCTACCAATAAGAGAAGATGACAAGATGGAGAAGTTAGCACGACTGTATTTGAAGGAAGTCGTCTCCAGACATGGAATACCAATCTCTATTATCTCTGATAGGGATGGCAGATTTATTTCAAGATTCTGGCAGACATTACAGCAAGCATTAGGAACTCGTCTAGACATGAGTACTGCCTATCATCCACAAACTGATAGGCAGAGCGAAAGGACGATACAAACGCTTGAAGACATGCTACGAGCATGTGTTATTGATTTCGGAAACAGTTGGGATCGACATCTACCATTAGCAGAATTTTCCTACAACAACAGCTACCATTCAAGCATTGAGATGTCGCCGTTTGAAGCACTTTATGGTAGAAAGTGCAGGTCTCCGATTTGTTGGAGTGAAGTGGGGGATAGACAGATTACGGGTCCGGAGATTATACAAGAAACTACCGAGAAGATCATCCAAATTCAACAACGGTTGAAAACCGCCCAAAGTCGACAAAAGAGCTACGCTGACATTAAAAGAAAAGATATAGAATTTGAAATTGGAGAGATGGTCATGCTTAAAGTTGCACCTTGGAAAGGCGTTGTTCGATTTGGTAAACGAGGGAAATTAAATCCAAGGTATATTGGACCATTCAAGATTATTGATCGTGTCGGACCAGTAGCTTACCGACTTGAGTTACCTCAACAACTCGCGGCTGTACATAACACTTTCCACGTCTCGAATTTGAAGAAATGTTTTGCTAAAGAAGATCTCACTATTCCGTTAGATGAAATCCAAATCAACGAAAAACTTCAATTCATTGAAGAACCCGTCGAAATAATGGATCGTGAGGTTAAAAGACTTAAGCAAAACAAGATACCAATTGTTAAGGTTCGATGGAATGCTTGTAGAGGACCCGAGTTCACCTGGGAGCGTGAAGATCAGATGAATAAGAAATACCCGCATCTATTTCCAGAAGATTCGTCAACACCTTCAACAGCTTAAAATTTCGGGACGAAATTTATTTAACGGGTAGGTACTGTAGTGACCCGAACTTTTCCATGTTTTTATATATTAATTGAGATTAATATTTACATGATTAAATGTTTCTAACATGTTAAGTAATCAAACTTGTTAAGACTTGATTAATTGAAATATGTTTCATATAGACAATTGTCCACCCAAGTTGACCGGTGATTCACGAACGTTAAAACTTGTAAAAACTATATGATGACATATATATGGATATATATATATAGTTAACATGATACTATGAAAAGTAAACATATCATTAAGTATATTAACAATGAACTAAATATGTAAAAACAAGACTACTAACTTAATGATTTTTAAACGAGACATATATGTAACGATTATCGTTGTAAAGACATTTAATGTATATATATCATATTAAGAGATATTCATACATGATAATATCATGATAATATAATAATTTAAAATCTCATTTGATATTATAAAAATTGGGTTAACAACATTTAACAAGATCGTTAACCTAAAGGTTTCAAAACAACACTTACATGTAACGACTAACGATGACTTAACGACTCAGTTAAAATGTATATACATGTAGTGTTTTAATATGTATTTATACACTTTTGAAAGACTTCAATACACTTATCAAAATACTTCTACTTAACAAAAATGCTTACAATTACATCCTCGTTCAGTTTCATCAACAATTCTACTCGTATGCACCCGTATTCGTACTCGTACAATACACAGCTTTTAGATGTATGTACTATTGGTATATACACTCCAATGATCAGCTCTTAGCAGCCCATGTGAGTCACCTAACACATGTGGGAACCATCATTTGGCAACTAGCATGAAATATCTCATAAAATTACAAAAATATGAGTAATCATTCATGACTTATTTACATGAAAACAAAATTACATATCCTTTATATCTAATCCATACACCAACGACCAAAAACACCTACAAACACTTTCATTCTTCAATTTTATTCATCTAATTGATCTCTCTCAAGTTCTATCTTCAAGTTCTAAGTTTTTTCATAAATTCTACAAGTTCTAGTTACATAAAATCAAGAATACTTTCAAGTTTGCTAGCTCACTTCCAATCTTGTAAGGTGATCATCCAACCTCAAGAAATCTTTGTTTCTTACAGTAGGTTATCATTCTAATACAAGGTAATAATCATATTCAAACTTTGGTTCAATTTCTATAACTATAACAATCTTATTTCAAGTGATGATCTTGCTTGAACTTGTTTTCGTGTCATGATTATGCTTCAAGAACTTCGAGCCATCCAAGGATCCGTTGAAGCTAGATCCATTTTTATCTTTTCCAGTAGGTTTATCCAAGGAACTTAAGGTAGTAATGATGTTCATAACATTATTCGATTCATACATATAAAGCTATCTTATTCGAAGGTTTAAACTTGTAATCACTAGAACATAGTTTAGTTAATTCTAAACTTGTTCGCAAACAAAAGTTAATCCTTCTAACTTGACTTTTAAAATTAACTAAACACATGTTCTATATCTATATGATATGCTAACTTAATGATTTAAAACCTGGAAACACGAAAAACACCGTAAAACCGGATTTACGCCGTCGTAGTAACACCGCGGGCTGTTTTGGGTTAGTTAATTAAAAACTATGATAAACTTTGATTTAAAAGTTGTTATTCTGAGAAAATGATTTTTATTATGAACATGAAACTATATCCAAAAATTATGGTTAAACTCAAAGTGGAAGTATGTTTTCTAAAATGGTCATCTAGACGTCGTTCTTTCTACTGAAATGACTACCTTTACAAAAACGACTTGTAACTTATTTTTCCGACTATAAACCTATACTTTTTCTGTTTAGATTCATAAAATATAGTTCAATATGAAATCATAGCAATTTGATTCACTCAAAACGGATTTAAAATGAAGAAGTTATGGGTAAAACAAGATCGGATAATTTTTCTCATTTTAGCTACGTGAAAATTGGTAACAAATCTATTCCAACCATAACTTAATCAACTTGTATTGTATATTATGTAATCTTGAGATACCATAGACACGTATACAATGTTTCGACCTATCATGTCGACACATCTATATATATTTCGGAACAACCATAGACACTCTATATGTGAATGTTGGAGTTAGCTATACAGGGTTGAGGTTGATTCCAAAATATATATAGTTTGAGTTGTGATCAATACTGAGATACGTATACACTGGGTCGTGGATTGATTCAAGATAATATTTATCGATTTATTTCTGTACATCTAACTGTGGACAACTAGTTGTAGGTTACTAACGAGGACAGCTGACTTAATAAACTTAAAACATCAAAATATATTAAAAGTGTTGTAAATATATCTTGAACATACTTTGATATATATGTATATATTGTTATAGGTTCGTGAATCAACCAGTGGACAAGTCTTACTTCCCGACGAAGTAAAAATCTGTGAAAGTGAGTTATAGTCCCACTTTTAAAATCTAATATTTTTGGGATGAGAATACATGCAGGTTTTATAAATGATTTACAAAATAGACACAAGTACGTGAAACTACATTCTATGGTTGAATTATCGAAATCGAATATGCCCCTTTTTATTAAGTCTGGTAATCTAAGAATTAGGGAACAGACACCCTAATTGACGCGAATCCTAAAGATAGATCTATTGGGCTTAACAAACCCCATCCAAAGTACCGGATGCTTTAGTACTTCGAAATTTATATCATATCCGAATGGTGTCCCGGAATGATGGGGATATTCTTATATATGCATCTTGTTAATGTCGGTTACCAGGTGTTCACCATATGAATGATTTTTATCTCTATGTATGGGATGTGTATTGAAATATGAAATCTTGTGGTCTGTTATTATGATTTGATATATATAGGTTAAACCTATAACTCACCAACATTTTTGTTGACGTTTTAATCATGTTTATTCTCAGGTGATTATTAAGAGCTTCCGCTATCGCATACTTAAATAAGGACGAGATTTGGAGTCCATGCTTGTATGATATTGTGTAAAAACTGCATTCAAGAAACTTATTTTGTTGTAACATATTTGTATTGTAAACCATTATGTAATGGTCGTGTGTAAACAGGATATTTTAGATTATCATTATTTGATAATCTGCGTAAAGCTTTTTAAACCTTTATTGATGAAATAAAGGTTATGGTTTGTTGTAAAATGAATGCAGTCTTTGAAAAACGTCTCATATAGAGGTCAAAACCTCGCAACGAAATCAATTAATATGGAACGTTTTTAATCAATAAGAACGGGACATTTCAGTTGGGTAGTGACCCGAACTTTTCCATGTTTTTATATATTAATTGAGATTGATATTTACATGATTAAATGTTTCCAACATGTTAAGCAATCAAACTTGTTAAGACTTGATTAATTGAAATATGTTTCATATAGACAATTGTCCACCCAAGTTGACCGGTGATTCACGAACGTTAAAACTTGTAAAAACTATATGATGACATATATATGGATATATATATATAGTTAACATGATACTATGATAAGTAAACATATCATTAAGTATATTAACAATGAACTACATAAGTAAAAACAAGACTACTAACTTAATGATTTTTAAACGAGACATATATGTAACGATTATCGTTGTAAAGACATTTAATGTATATATATCATATTAAGAGATATTCATACATGATAATATCATGATAATATAATAATTTAAAATCTCATTTGATATTATAAACATTGGGTTAACAACATTTAACAAGATCGTTAACCTAAAGGTTTCAAAACAACACTTACATGTAACGACTAACGATGACTTAACGACTCAGTTAAAATGTATATACATGTAGTGTATAAATACATATTAAAACACTACATGTATATACATTTTAACTGAGTCGTTAAGTCATCGTTAGTCGTTACATGTAAGTGTTGTTTTGAAACCTTTAGGTTAACGATCTTGTTAAATGTTGTTAACCCAATGTTTATAATATCAAATGAGATTTTAAATTATTATATTATCATGATATTATCATGTATGAATATCTCTTAATATGATATATATACATTAAATGTCTTTACAACGATAATCGTTACATATATGTCTCGTTTAAAAATCATTAAGTTAGTAGTCTTGTTTTTACTTATGTAGTTCATTGTTAATATACTTAATGATATGTTTACTTATCATAGTATCATGTTAACTATATATATATATCCATATATATGTCATCATATAGTTTTTACAAGTTTTAACGTTCGTGAATCACCGGTCAACTTGGGTGGACAATTGTCTATATGAAACATATTTCAATTAATCAAGTCTTAACAAGTTTGATTGCTTAACATGTTGGAAACATTTAATCATGTAAATATCAATCTCAATTAATATATAAAAACATGGAAAAGTTCGGGTCACTACAGTACCTACCCGTTAAATAAATTTCGTCCCGAAATTTTAAGCTGTTGAAGGTGTTGACGAATCTTCTGGAAATAGATGCGGGTATTTCTTCTTCATCTGATCTTCACGCTCCCAGGTGAACTCGGGTCCTCTACAAGCATTCCATCGAACCTTAACAATTGGTATCTTGTTTTGCTTAAGTATTTTAACCTCACGATCCATTATTTCGACGGGTTCTTCAATGAATTGAAGTTTTTCGTTGATTTGGATTTCATCTAACGGAATAGTGAGATCTTCTTTAGCAAAACATTTCTTCAAATTCGAGACGTAGAAAGTGTTATGTACAGCCGCGAGTTGTTGAGGTAACTCAAGTCGGTAAGCAACAGGTCCGACACGATCAATAATCTTGAATGGTCCAATATACCTTGGATTTAATTTCCCTCGTTTACCAAATCGAACAACGCCTTTCCAAGGTGTAACTTTAAGCATGACCATCTCTCCAATTTCAAATTCTATATCTTTTCTTTTAATGTCAGCGTAGCTCTTTTGTCGACTTTGGGCGGTTTTCAACCGTTGTTGAATTTGGATGATCTTCTCGGTAGTTTCTTGTATAATCTCCGGACCCGTAATCTGTCTATCCCCCACTTCACTCCAACAAATCGGAGACCTGCACTTTCTACCATAAAGTGCTTCAAACGGCGCCATCTCAATGCTTGAATGGTAGCTGTTGTTGTAGGAAAATTCTGCTAATGGTAGATGTCGATCCAAACTGTTTCCGAAATCAATAACACATGCTCGTAGCATGTCTTCAAGCGTTTGTATCGTCCTTTCGCTCTGCCCATCAGTTTGTGGATGATAGGCAGTACTCATGTCTAGACGAGTTCCTAATGCTTGCTGTAATGTCTGACAGAATCTTGAAATAAATCTGCCATCCCTATCAGAGATAATAGAGATTGGTATTCCATGTCTGGAGACGACTTCCTTCAAATACAGTCGTGCTAACTTCTCCATCTTGTCATCTTCTCTTATTGGTAGGAAGTGTGCTGATTTGGTGAGACGATCAACTATTACCCAAATAGTATCAAAACCACTTGCAGTCCTTGGCAATTTAGTGATGAAATCCATGGTAATGTTTTCCCATTTTGATTCTGGGATTTCGGGTTGTTGAAGTAGACCTGATGGTTTTTGATGCTCAGCTTTGACCTTAGAACACGTCAAACATTCTCCTACGTATTTAGCAACATCGGCTTTCATACCCGGCCACCAAAAATGTTTCTTGAGATCCTTGTACATCTTCCCCGTTCCAGGATGTATTGAGTATCTGGTTTTATGAGCTTCTCTAAGTACCATTTCTCTCATATCTCCAAATTTTGGTACCCAAATCCTTTCAGCCCTATACCGGGTTCCGTCTTCCCGAATATTAAGATGCTTCTCCGATCCTTTGGGTATTTCATCCTTTAAATTTCCCTCTTTTAAAACTCCTTGTTGCGCCTCCTTTATTTGAGTAGTAAGGTTATTATGAATCATTATATTCATAGATTTTACTCGAATGGGTTCTCTGTCCTTCCTGCTCAAGGCATCAGCTACCACATTTGCCTTCCCCGGGTGGTAACGAATCTCAAAATCGTAATCATTCAATAATTCAATCCACCTACGCTGCCTCATATTCAGTTGTTTCTGATTAAATATGTGTTGAAGACTTTTGTGGTCGGTATATATAATACTTTTGACCCCATATAAGTAGTGCCTCCAAGTCTTTAATGCAAAAACAACCGCGCCTAATTCCAAATCATGCGTCGTATAATTTTGTTCGTGAATCTTCAATTGTCTAGACGCATAAGCAATCACCTTCGTTCGTTGCATTAATACACAACCGAGACCTTGCTTTGATGCGTCACAATAAATCACAAAATCATCATTCCCTTCAGGCAATGACAATATCGGTGCCGTAGTTAGCTTTTTCTTCAATAACTGAAACGCTTTCTCTTGTTCATCATTCCATTCAAATTTCTTCCCTTTATGCGTTAATGCAGTCAAGGGTTTTGCTATTCTGGAAAAGTCTTGGATGAACCTTCTGTAGTAACCAGCTAGTCCTAAAAACTGGCGTATGTGTTTCGGAGTTTTCGGGGTTTCCCACTTTTCAACAGTTTCTATCTTTGCCGGATCCACCTTAATACCTTCTTTGTTCACTATGTGACCGAGGAATTGAACTTCTTCCAACCAAAATGCACACTTTGAAAACTTAGCGTACAATTCTTCCTTCCTCAATACTTCTAACACCTTTCTCAAATGTTCACCGTGTTCTTGGCCATTCTTTGAGTAAATAAGTATGTCATCAATGAAAACAATGACAAACTTGTCAAGGTATGGTCCACACACTCGGTTCATAAGGTCCATGAACATAGCTGGTGCATTAGTTAAACCAAACGGCATGACCATAAACTCGTAATGACCGTAACGTGTTCTGAAAGCAGTCTTTGGAATATCATCTTCTTTCACCCGCATTTGATGATACCCGGAACGTAAGTCAATCTTTGAATAAACAGACGAGCCTTGTAGTTGATCAAATAAGTCGTCGATTCTCGGTAGTGGGTAGCGGTTCTTGATGGTAAGTTTGTTCAACTCTCGGTAGTCGATACACAACCTGAATGTACCATCTTTCTTCTTGACAAACAAAACAGGAGCTCCCCACGGTGATGTGCTTGGTTGAATGAAACCACGCTCTAAAAGTTCTTGTAATTGGCTTTGCAGTTCTTTCATCTCGCTGGGTGCGAGTCTGTAAGGAGCACGAGCTATTGGTGCAGCTCCTGGTACAAGATCTATTTGAAATTCAACGGATCGATGTGGGGGTAATCCCGGTAATTCTTTCGGAAATACATCAGGAAATTCTTTTGCAATGGGAACATCATTGATGCTCTTTTCTTCCGTTTGTACCTTCTCGACGTGTGCTAGAACAGCATAGCAACCTTTTCTTATTAGTTTTTGTGCCTTTAAATTACTAATAAGATGTAGCTTCGTGTTGCCCTTTTCTCCGTACACCATTAAGGGTTTTCCTTTTTCTCGTATAATGCGAATTGCATTTTTGTAACAAACGATCTCTGCTTTCACTTCTTTCAACCAGTCCATACCGATTATCACATCAAAACTCCCTAACTCTACTGGTATCAAATCAATCTTAAATGTTTCGCTAACCAGTTTAATTTCTCGATTCCGACATATATTATCTGCTGAAATTAATTTACCATTTGCTAATTCGAGTAAAAATTTACTATCCAAAGGCGTCAATGGACAACTTAATTTAGCACAAAAATCTCTACTCATATAGCTTCTATCCGCACCCGAATCAAATAAAACGTAAGCAGATTTATTGTCAATAAGAAACGTACCCGTAACAAGCTCTGGGTCTTCCTGTGCCTCTGCCGCATTAATATTGAAAACTCTCCCGCGGCCTTGTCCATTCGTGTTCTCCTGGTTCGGGCAATTTCTAATAATGTGGCCCGGTTTTCCATATTTATAACAAACTACATTGGCATAACTTGCTCCGACACTACTTGCTCCGCCATTACTCGTTCCAACACCATTTGTTCCTTTCGTTCTATTAACCCCTGGTCCGTAGACCTCACACTTCGCCACGCTATGACCATTTCTTTTACACTTGATGCAAAATTTGGTGCAGAACCCCGAGTGATACTTTTCACACCTTTGGCATAGCTGCTTCTTATTGTTGTTGTTGTTACGGTTATTATTGTTGTTGGGATGATTGTTGTAGTTGCTGTTGTTGTTGTTGTTGTTGTTGTTGGGCCGTTTGTTGTAGTTGCGATTGATGTTGCGATTGTTGGGATAATTGTTACGATTATTGTTGTAATTGCTGTTGTTGTTGTATTGGTGATT
The DNA here is from genome assembly GCF_046630445.1 of Rutidosis leptorrhynchoides. Lineage (NCBI taxonomy): Eukaryota > Viridiplantae > Streptophyta > Magnoliopsida > Asterales > Asteraceae > Rutidosis > Rutidosis leptorrhynchoides. Next base: position 291,308,055 of record NC_092338.1, read on the forward strand.
CTTATCACCGTTTTCCTCCCACTTTCTTTTGACTTGCTTCACATTGGCCTCTTCAGCAGTCTGTTCTTTAATTCTTTCTTCAATCTGGTTCACTAGTTTGTGAGCCATTCTACATGCCTGTTGTATGGAGGCGGGCTCGTGTGAACTTATATCTTCTTGGATTCTTTCTGGTAATCCTTTCACAAATGCGTCGATCTTCTCTTCCTCATCTTCGAATGCTCCCGGACACAATAGGCATAATTCTGTGAATCGTCTTTCATACATGGTAATATCAAATCCTTGGGTTCGTAACCCTCTAAGTTCTGTCTTGAGCTTATTGACCTCGCTTCTGGGATGGTACTTCTCGTTCATCAAGTGCTTGAATGCTGACCACGGTAGTGCGTACGCATCGTCTTGTCCCACTTGCTCTAGATAGGTATTCCACCATGTTAACGCAGAACCTGTGAAGGTATGCGTAGCGTACTTCACTTTGTCCTCTTCAGTACACTTACTTATGGCAAACACCGATTCAACCTTCTCGGTCCACCGTTTCAATCCGATCGGTCCTTCGGTTCCATCAAATTCCAAAGGTTTGCAGACAGTGAATTCTTTGTAGGTGCATCCTACACGATTTCCTGTACTGCTAGATCCAAGGTTATTGTTGGTATGTAGCGCAGCCTGTACTGCGGCTATGTTTGAAGCTAGAAAAGTACGGAATTCCTCTTCATTCATATTCACGGTGTGTCGAGTAGTCGGTGCCATTTCCTTCAAAATAGTCAAATGGAACAAGTTAATCATACAGAATATTAAGGGTAGTTAATAGTATTTCGTAGCATAATATGAACTCATTTATAAAAGCTTTTTCTTCATATTAGCGTTTTATAAGTTTAAATTCGGGTAGTACCTACCCGTTAAGTTCATACTTAGTAGCTAATATACAATTCAACTACTACAATTCTATATGAAAAACTGATTATAATAATATTTCGCGTTCAAACTTTTACACAATATTTTACAAACTTACAATACCGCTTATTTTACATATAGCATGAAATATAGCACACAATAAATTTGATACAAGATGGTTGTGAAGATAATTCTAGCTAGTACACAAGTCGTTCAGCAAAGGCAATAAAGACACGTAATTCATACGTCCAGAAACAAGTCATGCATTCTGGTTTTACTAGGATTACTTCCCATCCTTGGTCTTGTGGAACATAACCGTTATGGCCGTTGATAAGACAGCGTGTTGTAACGTCGTCAAAGGGACGAGGGTTACGTAATGTCCAACAGTCCCGTAACAATCTAAAAACCTCATTTCTTACCCCAATTACCGACTCCGTCACTTGTGGGAACGTTTTGTTTAATAGTTGTAGCCCGATGTTCTTGTTCTCACTTTGGTGAGAAGCAAACATTACTAATCCGTAAGCATAACATGCTTCTTTATGTTGCATGTTAGCCGCTTTTTCTAAATCACGAAGTCCAATATTCGGATATATTGAGTCAAAATAATTTCTTAACCCATTGCGTAAAATAGCATTTGGGTTCCCCGCAATATATGCGTCAAAGTAAACACATCGTAACTTATGGATTTCCCAATGTGATATCCCCCATCTTTCAAACGAAAGCCTTTTATAAATTAAGGCATTCTTGGAACGTTCTTCGAATGTCTTACAAACTGATCTCGCCTTAAATAGTTGTGCTGAAGAATTCTGACCGACTCTAGACAATATTTCATCAATCATGTCTCCGGGTAGGTCTCTTAAAATTTTGGGTTGTCTATCCATTTTGTGTTTTTATACTGTAAAATAGAACAAGAGTTAGATTCATAAAAAAAATACTTATTAATACAAGCAATTTTTACATATATCATAAAGCATAAGCACACTATATTACATATATTACACCACACGAATACAACTATCTTATTCCGACTCGCTTGTTTCTTCTTCTTCGGTTTTGGTTCGTTTTGCCAAGTTTCTAGGGATATATGATGTTCCCCTAATACGAGCCGTCGTTATCCACATTGGTTTAGAAAAACCTGGTGGTTTAGAGGTTCCTGGGTCATTGTTACAACTTAAGGACTTCGGGGGTTGACGATACATATAAAGTTCATCGGGGTTGGAATTAGATTTCTCTATTTTTATGCCCTTTCCCTTATTATTTTCTTTTGCCTTTTTAAATTCAGTTGGGGTAATTTCTATAACATCATCGGAATTCTCGTCGGAATCCGATTCATCGGAGAATTGGTAATCCTCCCAATATTTTGCTTCCTTGGCGGAAACACCATTGACCATAATTAACCTTGGTCGGTTGGTTGAGGATTTTCTTTTACTTAACCGTTTTATTATTTCCCCCACCGGTTCTATTTCTTCATCCGGTTCCGATTCTTCTTCCGGTTCCGATTCTTCTTCCGGTTCCGACTCTTCTTCCGGTTCCTCTTCGGGAACTTGTGAATCAGTCCACGAATCATTCCAATTTACATTTGACTCTTCATTATTATTAGGTGAGTCAATGAGACTTGTTCTAGAGGTAGACATCTATCACATAATATCAAACGCGTTAAGAGATTAATATATCACATAATATTCACATGTTAAAAATATATGGTTCCCACAAAATTTGTTAAGCAATCATTTTTCAAGTAAACACGGTCGAAGTCCAGACTCACTAATGCATCCTAACAAACTCGATAAGACACACTAATACAAAATTCTGGTTCTCTAAGACCAACGCTCGGATACCAACTGAAATGTCCCGTTCTTATTGATTAAAAACGTTCCATATTAATTGATTTCGTTGCGAGGTTTTGACCTCTATATGAGACGTTTTTCAAAGACCGCATTCATTTTAAAACAAACCATAACCTTTATTTCATTAATAAAGGTTTAAAAATCTTTACGTAGATTATCAAATAATGATAATCTAAAATATCCTGTTTACACACGACCATTACATAATGGTTTACAATACAAATATGTTACAACAAAATAAGTTTCTTGAATGCAGTTTTTACACAATATCATACAAGCATAGACTCCAAATCTCGTCCTTATTTAAGTATGTGACAGCGGAAGCTCTTAATAATCACCTGAGAATAAACATGCTTAAAACGTCAACAAAAATGTTGGTGAGTTATAGGTTTAACCTATATATATCAAATCATAATAACAGACCACAAGATTTCATATTTCAATACACATCCCATACATAGAGATAAAAATCATTCATATGGTGAACACCTGGTAACCGACATTAACAAGATGCATATATAAGAATATCCCCATCATTCCGGGACACCCTTCGGATATGATATAAATTTCGAAGTACTAAAGCATCCGGTACTTTGGATGAGGTTTGTTAAGCCCAATAGATCTATCTTTAGGATTCGCGTCAATTAGGGTGTCTATTCCCTAATTCTTAGATTACCAGACTTAATAAAAAGGGGCATATTCGATTTCGATAATTCAACCATAGAATGTAGTTTCACGTACTTGTGTCTATTTTGTAAATCATTTATAAAACCTGCATGTATTCTCATCCCAAAAATATTAGATTTTAAAAGTGGGACTATAACTCACTTTCACAGATTTTTACTTCATCGGGAAGTAAGACTTGGCCACTGGTTGATTCACGAACCTATAACAATATATACATATATATCAAAGTATGTTCAAGATATATTTACAACACTTTTAATATATTTTGATGTTTTAAGTTTATTAAGTCAGCTGTCCTCGTTAGTAACCTACAACTAGTTGTCCACAGTTAGATGTACAGAAATAAATCGATAAATATTATCTTGAATCAATCCACGACCCAGTGTATACGTATCTCAGTATTGATCACAACTCAAACTATATATATTTTGGAATCAACCTCAACCCTGTATAGCTAACTCCAACATTCACATATAGAGTGTCTATGGTTGTTCCGAAATATATATAGATTTGTCGACATGATAGGTCGAAACATTGTATACGTGTCTATGGTATCTCAAGATTACATAATATACAATACAAGTTGATTAAGTTATGGTTGGAATAGATTTGTTACCAATTTTCACGTAGGTAAAATGAGAAAAATTATCCGATCTTGTTTTACCCATAACTTCTTCATTTTAAATCCGTTTTGAGTGAATCAAATTGCTATGATTTCATATTGAACTCTATTTTATGAATCTAAACAGAAAAAGTATAGGTTTATAGTCGGAAAAATAAGTTACAAGTCGTTTTTGTAAAGGTAGTCATTTCAGTCGAAAGAACGACGTCTAGATGACCATTTTAGAAAACATACTTCCACTTTGAGTTTAACCATAATTTTTGGATATAGTTTCATGTTCATAATAAAAATCATTTTCTCAGAATAACAAATTTTTAATCAAAGTTTATCATAGTTTTTAATTAACTAACCCAAAACAGCCCGCGGTGTTACTACGACGGCGTAAATCCGGTTTTACGGTGTTTTTCGTGTTTCCAGGTTTTAAATCATTAAGTTAGCATATCATATAGATATAGAACATGTGTTTAGTTAATTTTAAAAGTCAAGTTAGAAGGATTAACTTTTGTTTGCGAACAAGTTTAGAATTAACTAAACTATGTTCTAGTGATTACAAGTTTAAACCTTCGAATAAGATAGCTTTATATGTATGAATCGAATAATGTTATGAACATCATTACTACCTTAAGTTCCTTGGATAAACCTACTGGAAAAGAGAAAAATGGATCTAGCTTCAACGGATCCTTGGATGGCTCGAAGTTCTTGAAGCAGAATCATGACACGAAAACAAGTTCAAGTAAGATCATCACTTGAAATAAGATTGTTATAGTTATAGAAATTGAACCAAAGTTTGAATATGATTATTACCTTGTATTAGAATGATAACCTACTGTAAGAAACAAAGATTTCTTGAGGTTGGATGATCACCTTACAAGATTCGAAGTGAGCTAGCAAACTTGAAAGTATTCTTGATTTTATGTAACTAGAACTTGTAGAATTTATGAAGAACACTTAGAACTTGAATATAGAACTTGAGAGAGATCAATTAGATGAAGAAAATTGAAGAATGAAAGTGTTTGTAGGTGTTTTTGGTCGTTGGTGTATGGATTAGATATAAAGGATATGTAATTTTGTTTTCATGTAAATAAGTCATGAATGATTACTCATATTTTTGTAATTTTATGAGATATTTCATGCTAGTTGCCAAATGATGGTTCCCACATGTGTTAGGTGACTCACATGGGCTGCTAAGAGCTGATCATTGGAGTGTATATACCAATAGTACATACATCTAAAAGCTGTGTATTGTATGAGTACGAATACGGGTGCATACGAGTAGAATTGTTGATGAAACTGAACGAGGATGTAATTGTAAGCATTTTTGTTAAGTAGAAGTATTTTGATAAGTGTATTGAAGTCTTTCAAAAGTGTATAAATACATATTAAAACACTACATGTATATACATTTTAACTGAGTCGTTAAGTCATCGTTAGTCGTTACATGTAAGTGTTGTTTTGAAACCTTTAGGTTAACGATCTTGTTAAATGTTGTTAACCCAATGTTTATAATATCAAATGAGATTTTAAATTATTATATTATCATGATATTATCATGTATGAATATCTCTTAATATGATATATATACATTAAATGTCTTTACAACGATAATCGTTACATATATGTCTCGTTTAAAAATCATTAAGTTAGTAGTCTTGTTTTTACATATGTAGTTCATTGTTAATATACTTAATGATATGTTTACTTATCATAGTATCATGTTAACTATATATATATATATCCATATATATGTCATCATATAGTTTTTACAAGTTTTAACGTTCGTGAATCACCGGTCAACTTGGGTGGACAATTGTCTATATGAAACATATTTCAATTAATCAAGTCTTAACAAGTTTGATTGCTTAACATGTTGGAAACATTTTATCATGTAAATATCAATCTCAATTAATATATAAAAATATGGAAAAGTTCGGGTCACTACAGTGGAAGATTTCTTTAACACCTGAGAATAAACATGCTTTAAAGTGTCAACCAAAAGGTTGGTGAGTTCATTAGTTTATCATAATCATTTATTTCCATCATTTTAATAGACCACAAGAATTTCATTTCCAGTTCTCATAAATATACGTCCCATGCATAGAGACAAAAAATAATCATTCATATGGTGAACACCTGGTAACCGACATTAACTAGATACATATAAGAATATCCCCTATCATTCCGGGATCCTCCTTCAAACATGATATAATTTCGAAGTACTAAAGCATCCGGTACTTTGGATGGGGTTTGTGAGGCCCAATAGATCTATCTTTAGGATTCGCGTCAATTAGGGTGTCTGTTCCCTAATTCTTAGATTACCAGACTTTAATAAAAAGGAGCATATTCGATTTCGATAATTCAACCATAGAATGTAGTTTCAATTACTTGTGTCTATTTTGTCAAACATTTATAAAAGCGCATGTATTCTCAGTCCCAAAAATATAAAGGGTAAAAAGGTAAATAAAACTCACCATACTGTATTTCGTAGTAAAAATACATATAACGTCATTGAACAAGTGCAAGGTTGGCCTCGGATTCACGAACCTAAATTAATTATATATATTTATGTGTTGGTCAATATTTGTCTAACAAATTAGGTCAAGTCATAGTGTACCACAATCCTAATGCTCGAGACTAATATGCAAAAGTCAACAAAAGTAAATTTGACTCAAAATAATTTTCAAAAATCTATACATGATTAATATATAGTTTAAATATCGTCGTTTTATATTTTTAAATATTTTTAAAAGATTTATTAGAGTAAATAATATAATTTATTTATTAATAAATAAAATTTTATATTATATTTATATAATAAAATATACTTTTATATATATTAAGTAATAAAATTTATAGGGTTCATTTAATATTATAAAGATAATATGATAGGTATTATTAAAGTAAGTTATTACACGTAGTAAAATATGTTTGTATCAAATATTTATTTGATAAAATAATATCTATAATGATAGTAAGTAAAGTTGTATTATTTTGTAATAATAATTATTATTATAAAAATATCAATATTTATAATTACTAAGATGACATTATGATAAAACGATAATTCTAATTATGATAACTTTAATATTTACGATAATTTTTAATATTATCTTTAAAATAATAATTCTATTTAAAATAATAATAATATTAATGATATTTTATAGTAACAATGACATTTCTATTAAAATGATAATTTTTGTTAAAATGATAGTTTTAATACTAGCGATAATTTTAATAATAATAGTAATGATAAAAATAATAAGAACGATAATTTTATCTAAATCAATATCTTATAATATTTTAATTTCATCATGATACTCTTACCCATTATTTCCTAATCGTTTCGTTTAATAGCTTTTAATCGTCTTTTATATCGTATTCGTAATAATGATAATAATAGTAATCAAAATAATTAGGTGTTACAGATATTTATTTTAATTACACTAATATTAATAATGATAGTTACTATAACATTATTAACGATAATACTAATAATTATCTTAATGATAATTTAGTAATAATAATAATAACAATAACTATAACCATTTTTAAATAATGATATATATATATTAATAATGATAATAATAATAATAATACCAATAATAATAATAATAATAATAATAATAATAATAATAATAATAATAATAATAATAATAATTGGATAATAATAATAATACTAATTATAACTTTAACGATAATAACGATAGTAATAATAAAAAAAATAACAATTTTTAATGATAAATTCTTTTATTGATAAAGATAATGATAATAATAATAAGATAAAACTAGAACGACGATAATAACGACGATAATAATAATCATTTTTAATAATAATAATACAAAAATTCGATGGACTATAACTTCAAATCCGTTCATCGAAATCATTCGATATCTAAATGAAAAGTTCTTAATTTTTCGCTAGCTTTCCAACGATATGCATATCTTATACCTTATCTCAGTCGCATATATAACTAATTCAGGATTCAACATAACCTAACTAAAGGCAATATCAAAAGTACAAACATGCATAATCCTATATACTCGAGCACTAGTCAGGGATACACTATTAGTATGTAAAAGTTAAATTATGAGTACTCACGTATCAATATTGAGATTCAATATTGCAGGAAAGGTACGTAGACGCAACGGAGATGATAAACACTATATTGATCTCATGAGCATACCCATGAACCATACCCAATCACCTCCATAGCTATAACCCATAATTTCCTTAATCCAATCCCACTCGAAAAACAATTTCGAAATCACTCGGACAGCATTCTGACGTAATATTTTATGTATACTAATAATATATTGAAATAATATGGAGTAAATATATATATGTAAATCGATTGAGAGAGTTTAGAGAAAAATATTTTCAAGTTTCTTATGAAATAATGAAACCTATTGAATTCTATTTATAATAGATTTTTGAATTATTAAAGTGAATTATTAAAGTATGAATTATTAAAGTGAATTATTAAAGTATGAATTATTAAAGTGAATTATTAAAGTATGAATTATTAAAGTGAATTATTAAAGTATGAATTATTAAAGTGAATTATTAAAGTTAAAGTAAAGTAAAAATAAAGTAAAGGTAAAGTTTAAGTATAGTAAAAGTATAAAACTATGTACGTATAAATATATATAATATTAATTTAAATCGTTATATATATTTAATAAAATAAAATATAAATATCGTTATCTTTATCATACTGGTTAAGTAATGAGTTGTCAAAAGTGGTTCTAGATATTTATAAAAGTTATATACATTTTAATAATAAAGTTCTTTTTAAACTGAAAACGTTTTTGTACGTTTGAAACTAAATCAAATAAATATAATAATTTTGTTTTCCAAAACCAAATATATTTTTAAGAATCATTTTGTTTAAAGGTTAAAATAATGGAAATCGTTATATCATAAAATATTTTAGAAAAGTAGAATCATATATATTCATAATAGGTTTCAAGTTTTTAAATTACAGTTTGTTGGTGAAGCATGGGATAAAGTTCAAAGATTAAATAAACGTATGAAATCATCTTAATGAAAAATGTCGATTTACATAACTTGTCGATATCCAACATCTAAGTTATTTACACTTCACGTTCTTACTTATAAATCACTTTACCATTTTCTGAATGTTGTCAAAAAGAATAGATTTCTTAAATCACAGTGGACCTCATAACATAGACCCGTAATCATATCATAATGTATCTGATAAATCAATCATTTGATATTATCTTCTAATTCCTTCGATAAACATATTGAAACAAATACGTTCATGTAAAGTATTATACGTTTAATACTTTATTAATATTCTCAAGTTATAATATATATATACATATATATATATATATATACATATATATATATATACATATATATATACATATTTATTTATATAAAACGGTTCGTGAATCGTCGGAATTTGGTCGAGGTTATAATGAATGTATGAACACAATTTAAAATTCTTGAGATTTAACTTAACAAACTTTGCTTATCGTGTCGAAATATTATAAAGATAAAGTTTAAATTTGGTTAGAAATTTCCGGGTTGTCACAGTACCTACCCGTTAAAGAAATTTCGTCCCGAAATTTGAGTGGAAAGGTCGTGAATGATAATAAGTATGTTTTCATGATGCATACAGGCTGAAAATTAGAGTTTTATCATCAGCGAATAATTTGGATAAACAATCCATTTATATGAAGAGTACAAATGAAGCTAACATAGAAGAGTGAAATGAGTAAGTGTAGATTCATCTTATCATTTGACGTAGATATGATTGATTTCCAGATTTCAAGGAATTTGAAGAAAATCTTTGTAATAAGATTTGATTCTCCGATAACAAAAGGAATTAGGATCCGCTTTAAATGCGATCGTCCATTTTAATTGTTCTGTCGGAGATTTTCTTATAAATTCACCTCCTTCGTTTTCTTACAACTCACACCTTCTGTTGATGCATTTTATGCAAGTCCCTAGACATCTACCCACGTCCATTGCAGGTACAACAGTTTACAGGCCACCATGATCGTTCGTTATTATCCTATCCGTGTTTGTATGTGGTTACAGCAACTGCAGGAACGAGATTTGGATGTTTGACTATGTTAGACTTAGTCAGACATCCGAGTGAAGCCTCACTCATACGGCTGACAGGCTCATACGCACGGTTGATGCTGAGCTAAGTCACAATTACAACCTAAATGAGAAGACACGAGTGAGTGATCACCCGTACGGCTGATGAAGCCAACTCGTATGTGTGATGGATGAATCGTACGGGTGAGTCAACAGCAGGGGTATATAAAGTCTTATGTTCTTCATTTTAGGTTAAGCCTCTCATTTGTTACACACACTCAGATTTGGTGAGCTCCTCCGATTCTCTCTCAACCCAAATCACCCAGGTGGTGAATAATAGCTCTAGGTGTTGATCTAATCACACTTGATTTAGTTGTGGTATGACTAAATTAATCCCAAAAAGCTTAACCTATTCACTAGAGGGTTTGATTCACTTATTCCGTCATTGTGTGAGTTAAATCTGTTGATTTCTAAGTTCCTAGTCATGTTTCATCACCTTCTATTCTTTTCCCCTCAACTCATATTTTAAAGTATGCATCAATATGCTCCATCCAGTTCTGATTCTCGATATACTTATAACTTTCATATCGATCATTCTTCATTTTCATCTATCGCCGGAAGAATCTATTTACTTCTACTATACTCTTGGGTTTATAGTGTTTCTAGTTCTCCCGTGTCTTTATATTGCTATATGCATCGATATATATGGTTTATAATTTTTGGTTTGTCGTTGGGCTTTATATCTTCCCTTATATTTCAAAGTCTCTGTTTCTATCTTCTATAATCATTATCATCCATAGTTAATGCTCTCTTTTATTTGTTGCAATTTATACCCCAATTTCTATTTCGGAGTTTTGTCCTTTAGTTTCTTCTTCTTGCGATTAAGCACCGCTTGTAATGGTCCAGAATTCACAGATATGAATTTCGGAATGAACATTGTTAATGTTCTAGGAAGGAAATTGTGATAGCACGATCTTGACTTGTCAAATTACTCGAATACCTTGAAAAAGGCCGAATCATCAAGAAATATTTTCTTGATATTTTAGAGGTTAAATAGAATACAAGAGTCGTATAACATGGCACATGATGATGTTATGATCTGTGAATCATCACGTTTCATTTAGAAACTCAGCATGAATTACTGTAATATAATCACGTTGATCAAGTGTCATTATATTATACTAACTCATGCTTCAGTTTCCAACACTACTTCAAAAACATTCATATTTTAAACTCAAAGGTTTACAGAGTATAGGAACTAAACAGTTTCCTTTTTGATGTAATACAGATAGCGCAAAGAGATAAATGATTCCAGATAAGAATAGTTATGGAAATATCTTCAGAAATATGGAGGATATTTATAATGAAAGATACGATGATATCTTAGAATTTCTAATATCAGAGGATGATGAAGAATATTGTCTGTAAGGGTTTAGTGTCAGGAGCAAGGTATTCGTTAATGACTTTAGTAGACACTGAATCATTTGGATTCTTTGAAGGCAGGTTCAGTCTTTGTGATTTGTCCACAGCCTCCTTCATACTTTGCTCAATCCGTTTTCCAGTTCCAAAACTTCTCTATTTCTGAGCTTTGTTAATACACTAATCTTTATCATCAAACTTTTTACTGCTAAGGTCGTTTATAGTTTTTGTTGCTTCATCGGCATTTCGAGAACTAGTTTGCGGTTCAGAGTGTTTTTCAGAAACTTCACATTCGAAGTATGTAAGCCTTGGAAATAGACGTTATGTATAACTGTTGGCGTCAACATGATGTGAGATTTCAAAATACTGATTGCTAATTCCCAATGATTCGTATGGCAATTCTCGTTACAAGAGGCAGATGAGTAAATGATGAGGTTTCGATAAATATAAAGATTCTTCGGAATGCCCAAGATCAGTGAAGTTGTTGGTAAGTTTATTGCTAATGTGGTGGAATATGAAAGGTTCTCCGGTAACAAAAGGGTAATCACATATATCAAAATTATGATAAGGCTGCTCCGAATGAAAAAATTGAGTTGTCTTGCTGGAGCTGTGATATAATTTGCTACTTTGCAAAGGAATTGCAAGGTTATTTTGGCTAATAAATCCCAAAAGATCTAACACAGATATGTGTTGAATTATGACTTTGGTTTCGTGAGCTTTTTAAGTACATAACTGTGGGTAATATGTGGTTGGATCATCATCTCGATTGCTCATTATTTGAAGTGTCTTCAGAGAATTTTGAAGGGTTTGAACACAGATTGTAATCGTTTGTATACATTTGATGTTCTAACACACTTTTGAAGTCAAAGTATAGCTTTGAAAGATGTAGGAATCTAAAAGTGATGGTACCGGTTATATCTCGAATTGAATTCTGAGATTTTAAAATCAGAATATGTAATTGGGTTTGAATGAGTATGGTTGTTTTGATTTCTATGAAAGAATGTATATTATTGTGAAAGTAGGAAGTATAATTGATAATTTGCTTAATCTGATTCGAAGAATGTAACATATTAATTGTGAATTTATATATATCTCTCGGGTATTACCTACCCGTTAAAAAATTTTCACAATAAATATTTTGTACATAAGAATTTTATTACAGTCTTTATGAAAATATATATGTATATATTCTCCTCAGATGTAACATAGATTTTAATGAGTTAATACTAAATTAAACTCATTCGATTTACGGTTGGAACTAGAATTGAATAATTCCGTGAAGGCTTTAGAGGTTACATAAGTATTTCTTCAATAATATTGAAATTATGAATCAATACTTCGTTATTTGTTGAGATGTGATGTTGGTTTTCGTTAAATTCTTGTGAACTTCGCAAAGTACGAATGATGTTATCTGAAAAGTTTCGGTTACATCAATGATGAAGTGTGAAATCAAATATATACTTGATTTATTAGGAATTGGAACTTGTTGAATTGAGACAGAGATTGTAGTTAACGATGGTTAAGTTGCGGGCGAGGGACGTACATTATTGCATATTTGTAATATGAATTAACCGAGTAGTTAAGATTCACACACAATAGCTTAGAACGGAAAGATTTATTTTTTATTTCAAAATATATATATATATAAAATATATATATATATATATAATTTCTTCAGAGGGAATGAGTTAATTCTTCATAACTTGTTGATACAATATACGCGTTATTGATTCGTAATGATGTCCACAGTGATTCTTGAACTGACGGAGTTTGTGATGTTATAGGTGTTGTTGATTCTGATATTGACTGTACTGACGATGCTGGTGACGTTGACGGTACTGTTGATGCTGTTGGTAAAACAAGTTTAACTTGTTAATCACACACCATTTTTGTCAGGGTTTCTACTCTTCCTTCTATCATTTTGGTTCGCTTAACTGATTTATGGCTAGGGCTAGATTAGATAATCTCTAAGACTTTAGAGATTATATAATCGCCGCGGAATGTTTCTCCAATGAAGTTATGAATTAATACTTCGTCAGTTATTGTTGTTGGTACTCCTTGGTATCTATGGTGCGTATGACGTTGATGCTCGTGGGACAGATTGTGAAGTTGAGGTTTACAACGCGGTTGTGGTTGGATGTGGTAATGGTACTGTTGGGGTTGATGATGGTGGTACTGGTTATGCTGCGGGTGCTGCTGCTGGTGTTTGTAATCTCTGCACCATATTCTCCAAATCCACTACCCGAGCGCGAAGTTCGTTGACTTCTTCTATTATTCCAGGATGATTGTCGGCCGAAACGAGCGGATAAATAAAATATAGAATTTGTTGGAGTATATAATCGTGACGAGATACCCTGGAAATGAGAGAGAAAATGGTGTCTCGAACAGGTTCGCCGGTAAGTGCTTCAGGTTCTTCGCCAAGAGGGCAATGTGGTGGATGGAAAGGATCGCCTTCTTCTTGTTTCCAATGATTGAGGAGGCTATGAACTCATCCCCAATTCATCCAGAATAGGTGATGACTGATTGGTTGATCCATTCCGGTCACACTGCTTTCGGAGCTTGAGTGAGATTCCATTTCGGAATCCGAGTGACTTGTACTGATGACAAATTCCATTTCGTACGATTGGATAAAGGATTTTCGATATAAAATGATTTTTCGGCTATCGGGTGGTATTCTATTTACATAGGATATCTATATATAGAGATCAAAAGATTTCATAGATTACGGAGGAATTTGCGGGATATGTCAGGCAAAGTTTAAAGTAACAGATACGATAAGATATGATTTAGCAGATACGCTAAGATATGAATTTTGTCTATACACTACTCATGCAATTAATATAGCAAGATGTGTCTAGACTAATAATGATAAGCAGGTAATTTCCTGTGGATGATAAGCAGATGATTTCTGACTAGAAATGATAAGCAAAACTTTTGACATGTAGACACGGTCGAAGTCCAGACTCACTAATGCATCCTAAAGACTTATCAGTTAGACACACTAATGCAGACCTGGTTCGCTAAGACCACCGCTCTGATACCAACTGAAAGGACCTGTTCATATATATTATAAACGATTCACAATAGTTGATTACATTGCGAGGTATTTGACCTCTATATGATACATTTTACAAACATTGCATTCGTTTTTAAAAGACAATCTTTCTTTACATCAAAAATTGACAGGCATGCATACCATTTCATAATATCCACTATCCAACTATAAATTGATTTAATAATAATCTTTGATGAACTCAATGACTCGAATGCAACGTTCTTCGAAATATGCTATGAAAGACTCCAAGTAATATCTTTAAAATGAACAAATGCACAGCGGAAGATTTCTTTAACACCTGAGAATAAACATGCTTTAAAGTGTCAACCAAAAGGTTGGTGAGTTCATTAGTTTATCATAATCATTTATTTCCATCATTTTAATAGACCACAAGAATTTCATTTCCAGTTCTCATAAATATACGTCCCATGCATAGAGACAAAAAATAATCATTCATATGGTGAACACCTGGTAACCTACATTAACTAGATACATATAAGAATATCCCCTATCATTCCGGGATCCTCCTTCGGACATGATATAATTTCGAAGTACTAAAGCATCCGGTACTTTGGATGGGGTTTGTTAGGCCCAATAGATCTATCTTTAGGATTCGCGTCAATTAGGGTGTCTGTTCCCTAATTCTTAGATTACCAGACTTTAATAAAAAGGGGCATATTCGATTTCAATAATTCAACCATAGAATGTAGTTTCAATTACTTGTGTCTATTTCGTCAAACATTTATAAAAGCGCATGTATTCTCAGTCCCAAAAATATAAAGGGTAAAAAGGTAAATAAAACTCACCATACTGTATTTCGTAGTAAAAATACATATAACGTCATTGAACAAGTGCAAGGTTGGCCTCGGATTCACGAACCTAAATTAATTATATATATTTATGTGTTGGTCAATATTTGTCTAACAAATTAGGTCAAGTCATAGTGTACCACAATCCTAATGCTTGAGACTAATATGCAAAAGTCAACAAAAGTAAATTTGACTCAAAATAATTTCCAAAAATTATACATGATTAATATATAGTTTAAATATCGTCGTTTTATATTTTTAAATATTTTTAAAAGATTTATTAGAGTAAATAATATAATTTATTTATTAATAAATAAAATTTTATATTATATTTATATAATAAAATATACTTTTATATATATTAAGTAATAAAATTTATAGGGTTCATTTAATATTATAAAGATAATATGATAGGTATTATTAAAGTAAGTTATTACACGTAGTAAAATATGTTTGTATCAAATATTTATTTGATAAAATAATATCTATAATGATAGTAAGTAAAGTTGTATTATTTTGTAATAATAATTATTATTATAAAAATATCAATATTTATAATTACTAAGATGACATTATGATAACACGATAATTCTAATTATGATAACTTTAATATTTACGATAATTTTTAATATTATCTTTAAAATAATAATTCTATTTAAAATAATAATAATATTAATGATATTTTATAGTAACAATGACATTTCTATTAAAATGATAATTTTTGTTAAAATGATAGTTTTAATACTAGCGATAATTTTAATAATAATAGTAATGATAAAAATAATAAGAACGATAATTTTATCTAAATCAATATCTTATAATATTTTAATTTCATCATGATACTCTTACCCATTATTTCCTAATCGTTTTGTTTAATAGCTTTTAATCGTCTTTTATATCGTGTTCGTAATAATGATAATAATAGTAATCAAAATAATTAGGTGTTACAGATATTTATTTTAATTACACTAATATTAATAATGATAGTTACTATAACATTATTAACGATAATACTAATAATTATCTTAATGATAATTTAGTAATAATAATAATAACAATAACAATAACCATTTTTAAATAATGATATTTATATATTAATAATGATAATAATAATAATAATACCAATAATAATAATAATAATAATAATAATAATAATAATAATAATAATAATAATAATAATAATAATAATAATAATAATAATAATAATAATAATAATAATAATAATTGGATAATAATAATAATACTAATTATAACTTTAACGATAATAACGATAGTAATAATAAAAAAAATAACAATTTTTAATGATAAATTCTTTTATTGATAAAGATAATGATAATAATAATATGATAAAACTAGAACGACGATAATAACGACGATAATAATAATCATTTTTAATAATAATAATACAAAAATTCGATGGACTATAACTTCAAATCCGTTCATTGAAATCATTCGATATCTAAATGAAAAGTTCTTAATTTTTCGCTAGCTTTCCAACGATATGCATATCTTATACCTTATTTCAGTCGCATATATAACTAATTCAGGATTCAACATAACCTAACTAAAGGCAATATCAAAAGTACAAACATGCATAATCCTATATACACGAGCACTAGTCAGGGATACACTATTAGTATGTAAAAGTTAAATTATGAGTACTCACGTATCAATATTGAGATTCAATATTGCAGGAAAGGTACGTAGACGCAACGGAGATGATAAACACTATATTGATCTCACGAGCATACCCATGAACCATACCCAATCACCTCCATAGCTATAACCCATAATTTCCTTAATCCAATCCCACTCGAAAAACAATTTCGAAATCACTCGGACAGCATTCTGACGTAATATTTTATGTATACTAATAATATATTGAAATAATACGGAGTAAATATATATATGTAAATCGATTGAGAGAGTTTAGAGAAAAATATTTTCAAGTTTCTTATGAAATAATGAAACCTATTGAATTCTATTTATAATAGATTTTTGAATTATTAAAGTGAATTATTAAAGTGAATTATTAAAGTATGAATTATTAAAGTGAATTATTAAAGTATGAATTATTAAAGTAAATTATTAAAGTATGAATTATTAAAGTGAATTATTAAAGTATGAATTATTAAAGTGAATTATTAAAGTTAAAGTAAAGTAAAAATAAAGTAAAGGTAAAGTTTAAGTATAGTAAAAGTATAAAACTATGTACGTATAAATATATATAATATTAATTTAAATCGTTATATATATTTAATAAAATAAAATATCAATATCGTTATCTTTATCATACTGGTTAAGTAATGAGTTGTCAAAAGTGGTTCTAGATATTTATAAAAGTTATATACATTTTAATAATAAAGTTCTTTTTAAACTGAAAACATTTTTGTACGTTTGAAACTAAATCAAATAAATATAATTATTTTGTTTTCCAAAACCAAATATATTTTTAAGAATCATTTTGTTTAAAGGTTAAAATAATGGAAATCGTTATATCATAAAATATTTTAGAAAAGTAGAATCATATATATTCATAATAGGTTTCAAGTTTTTAAATTACAGTTTGTTGGTGAAGCATGGGATAAAGTTCAAAGATTAAATAAACGTATGAAATCATCTTAATGAAAAATGTCGAGTTACATAACTTGTCGATATCCAACATCTAAGTTATTTACACTTCACGTTCTTACTTATAAATCACTTTACCATTTTCCGAATGTTGTCAAAAGAATAGATTTCTTAAATTACAGTGGACCTCATAACATAGACCCGTAATCATATCATAATGTATCTGATAAATCAATCATTTGATATTATCTTCTAATTCCATCGATAAACATATTGAAACAAATACGTTCATGTAAAGTATTATACGTTTAATACTTTATTAATATTCTCAAGTTATAATATATATATACATATATATATATACATATATATATATACATATATATATATATACATATTTATTTATATATAACGGTTCGTGAATCGTCGGAATTTGGTCGAGGTTATAATGAATGTATGAACACAATTTAAAATTCTTGAGATTTAACTTAACAAACTTTGCTTATCGTGTCGAAATAATATAAAGATAAAGTTTAAATTTGGTTAGAAATTTCCGGGTTGTCACAGTACCTACCCGTTAAAGAAATTTCGTCCCGAAATTTGAGTGGAAAGGTCGTGAATGATAATAAGTATGTTTTCATGATGCATACAGGCTGAAAATTAGAGTTTTATCATCAGCGAATAATTTGGATAAACAATCCATTTATATGAAGAGTACAAATGAAGCTAACATAGAAGAGTGAAATGAGTAAGTGTAGATTCATCTTATCATTTGACGTAGATATGATTGATTTCCAGATTTCAAGGAATTTGAAGAAAATCTTTGTAATAAGATTTGATTCTCCGGTAACAAAAGGAATTAGGATCCGCTTTAAATGCGATCGTCCATTTTAATTGTTCTGTCGGCGATTTTCTTATAAATTCACCTCCTTCGTTTTCTTACAACTCACACCTTCTGTTGATGCATTTTATGCAAGTCCCTAGACATCTACCCACGTCCATTGCAGGTACAACAGTTTACAGGCCACCATGATCGTTCGTTATTATCCTATCCGTGTTTGTATGTGGTTACAGCAACTGCAGGAACGAGATTTGGATGTTTGACTATGCTAGACTTAGTCAGACGTCCGAGTGAAGCCTCACTCATACGGCTGACAGGCTCATACGCACGGTTGATGCTGAGCTAAGTCACAATTACAACCTAAATGAGAAGACACGAGTAAGTGATCACCCGTACGGCTGATGAAGCCAACTCGTATGTGTGATGGATGAATCGTACGGGTGAGTCAACAGCAGGGGTATATAAAGTCTTATGTTCTTCATTTTAGGTTAAGCCTCTCATTTGTTACACACACTCAGATCTGGTGAGCTCCTCCGATTCTCTCTCAACCCAAATCACCCAGGTGGTGAATAATAGCTCTAGGTGTTGATCTAATCACACTTGATTTAGTTGTGGTATGACTAAATTAATCCCAAAAAGCTTAACCTATTCACTAGAGGGTTTGTGTAGCGACCCGACCAAATCGTCATTGACGGCGCCGACTACTTAGGTCCCGTTAAGTGGTCGTAGTCCCTATATGAGACTCGTTTGACCAAAAATTATGTCGCATTCTTTTGAAACGTATCATGCTTGCAAAGTTTAGTTTACAAAATCGTTCGACGACAAGTTTAAGTTTACAAGAGTATAAAGTATAAATGAAATAACTTGCGACATAATTAGTTTAAAATCGCGGTTGCTATAAATAGCGTAAGTATGTAAACAATATGTTTGAATCCAAAGGTGCTATCACTAGCGTATGTATGTATGTATGCTTGACCCCAAGCAAGAAATCAGAGTGTATGCATGCATGCTTGACTCCAAGCAAGTATGAGTGTACGCGGAAGCATGTATCAAATAGCCAAGTATGAACCTGAGAAACATATAGAAAACTGTCAACGAAAAACGTTGGTGAAATCATAGGTCTAGTAAGTGAGTATGTAAGTAAAATAAGTTGAACCACAATTTATAGTATAAATCAATTTTCCAAATCGTTTGAAATTCCATAAGTATTGTTGTTTACCGAGCACCCAATTATCAAAGCTTAACTGTATCATTTACCTCAGCATAAAAGTGTTAGAACATACACCGTACCAGAATATATTTCATTCGCTTAACGGTAGCGAGCCATCCGAATGAGGGTTAGTCAAACCCGTATGGATCCACACAACATAGTCTCGCTTACACCATCTGATGTAAATAATGATAATTGAATTGAGGATTTTCGTTCAAACTCGTCCGTATCTTTGTATTCACAATTGTGTTCAATGTATAAAAGTATGAAAAATATATATACGTGTGAAATGTATATAAGTACGTAATGTATATGTTTCTCAGCCCATGATTTAAAAGTATAAAAGTTGTTGAAAAGTGGGACTATGATCTCACCTCGAGTGCACGAGTATAAATGTACTTCACAAAGTAAACGTGTGCATGAATGTTGCTTAGCCTTGACCTAAACAAGTAAGTTGTGTCAATTAACCGGTTACGATACAAGGTCGGGTGAAATGTGTTCAATTAGTCCTATGGCTCATTACGACTCGATTATATAGCATGTGAATCACGTTGTCAAGTTTCATGCAAGAATCAAGTATAAAATAAGATTAGAACAATTGTATAAGTGTTTTGTTAAGTTTGACTAAAAGTCAAACTTGGTCAAAGTCAACGAAAGTCAACACGTTCGGGTCGGGTCCCGAACTATTTTTCTAAGCTTAGAAGTCATATATGAGCATGTTGGCCAAGTTACATGTTAATCGGAGGTGCGTAGCATAGCAAACATTTTTCGAAATTTGACAAAGTAGGTCAGAACCCAAACACGGCTATTGCCGCGCCGCGGCCTGAGGTGTCGCGCCGCGACATTAGGCGTGGCCTGGTACCTGGTCAGTTTCAAAATTTCAAGTCTTGATCCAAAATTCAATTTAGCACAAAACGCAAACCGTAAACACTTAGAATACGCATCTTATATCATTGGAAAGCTCTTTTGACAAGGAATACAATTAACTACCTTTCACAAGCAAAAACATCAATTACAATAACCGAAAACTCGTCAATTGATCAAGAAAGGTTTATTTTCATAGTTTCAAGTTCGTAAAACGTATTTTATGATTCGGGAATCCAATTTACACATACGATATGCCGTTTCGAAGGTAATTAAGCATACATTGCATCTAAACACTTACTAACAACATTAACAAGCATTCAATGCATCAAATATTCATTTCAAGCTTATCAAACCCTAACCAAAATCCGCAAAAATCAATATTCATGTTTTTGAAGTTTCCTTAATCAACCTACGCATCAAAACGAAGCTAGTGATACTAGTAACACAATTAAAACATGAACTTTAACAATTTAACAACATTAACTCATCCAAAATCAAAGATTTAGCACACCCATTTCAAATGTTCAAACTAGTTACTCAAAACAACGAATCGAGCAAACAAAACATATATTCATGTTATACACGAGCCATAGACACTAACTAACACCATTTTAAGTCAAAAACACGAATTTAGAGAAATCTAGAGTTTTAGAATTGTTACCCAAAAGAGATGAAGTTGGTATCAAATTGTAGAGGATGAAGAGAGGATTCCAAATATGTAATTTGTTTTGTTGCTAGCTCCCTAAACCGAATTTAGATGATGATTTTGTGTTTGAGGTTTTGAGAGAATAAAAATGGAAGTAATGAAATGGGGAGGTTGAAATCAATGGAGGAGGGTGAAGGTTGACTAGTTGACCTAGTCATCTCTTTGCCCTCTTGGCAAGTTTAGTCCCTCAAGTTTCAAAGCGGGTGCGGGAATTAACGAAACGAATATTTTAAAAACGCTCGAGTAAACGAGTGATGTTATAATTAAATAACGGGAAAATTAAGAACGTTGGTCAACGGAAACTACGAATTTAAATAACGAAAGGTATTATTTTAAAAAAAATAGTGTTAAAAATAAATTTAACGGAAAAACACGGGATGTTACATTACCTACACCTTAAAAGAAATTTCGTCCCGAAATTTAGTTGGAAGTAGTAGTTGTTGTTTCTCCCTCGAGATCTTGCGTTGCCCATTCTACGGATAAGTGAAAGTACTTCATCGGGCATTTCAACGAACTTTGACAGTCCGGGTTTTACGTTGTTTCAGAGTTTGGTTTCATGATTCAAAATTTCAACCGGTCCTCCTAGGAAGCGGAGTTTGTCATCGACAGTAAGCTCATCGAAAAGGATAACAAGTTCTTGTTTCGCAATACACGCCTTTAAGTTTGATACGTAGAATTTAGGATGAACGGAGACTCGAATGAGTTGAAAAAATCTAAACGGCTAGTAACGGGTCTAAAACGCCCCAAGATTTCAAAAGGATTAAAATATCACGGATTTAGCTTTCTATGTTTCCCGAAACGGATTACACCTCCTCAAAGTGCGACTTTTAACGTGACGCGGTTTCCCATGGAATTCGAAAGGTTTACGTGTAACATCGGCATAGCTCCTGGTGATTATGAGTCGCGTTGGGTCTTGCTTGAATATGAATAAATCCTCTCGATTGCTCATGAATAAGCTCGGCCCCGGTGAATGGATCATCGTTTACTTGGTTTCGACAAAAAGGAGGATGACGTTTCCGGTCACATGTGGTTTCAAAAAGGTGTGACGTTAAAACTCGAATGAAAATCATTGTAGTACGAGGATTAAGCTAAAGGAAAATACTTTTCTCAAGTAAATTTAAAGTTAGTAATACAAATTCGTATTACGGTTTCCAAGGTTTGAATCGTATGTTTGCTCGGTCCATCGGGTTGTGGTTGATGTGTTGTACTCATGTCTAAACGGGGTCCCGAGACTTTTTTGAGGCACTCCAAAATCTAGAAGTGAAACGAGGATCTCGATCCGAAACGAGGTACATCTCTTTAAGGTATATTTGAAAGAGTTTGTTAGGACGTGAAAACGTTTGTTGGAACAAGTTTTTGTTTCTCAAGAATTTCGCGCCGCGGAAGATTTATCGGTTTCCGAAAATGTTCGATCGGACTATTCACCCTCGAGGCGAATACTAGTATAGTGTGAAGAGTCTCTCTCTCCATTGAGAATTTAGATAAAATATTTCCTTAAACGGAAGTACGAGTGTAAGGCGAGAGAAGTTTTAGCCTCGATGTGAGCATACCAAGCATTTTGTAGTTCGTCTATATAAACTATAAGAAAACGAGATAGTACACACGTGTAACATATGTTTAAAGTCGAAAGAATTTGTCATTCATTCGGAAGCATAAGTATGGTTTGATAATAATCGACGATGTGTCCCGGGTATGGTTGTTATCAGTATTCTCGGAGTTGACGGATGTTCAAACAAGAAAAATGAAGTCATGTACATGGCACATGGTGGTGATTAGGTTGATCAAGTCCAACCACCATCACGTGTCATTAGAACTTTGGTATGACTTACCGTAATATAACCACGTTGATCGAGTGTCGTTATATTACGCTAACTCATACCTCCATTCCCACATCACTCTATAGATTCAAGTTCGTGTAATCGTGAAGATCTAAAATGAACAAAGTGCAACGGCATCTCTAACGTGACTCGTATTGAATCGAAAGAATTTGTGCAACTCTAAAGAAGCGTTCCCCGAGGGAAGTGTATAAACGATTGTTCACGTCAAAGCGGTTCGAGTAAGACAATAATGTATTCAGGTATGAAAAGAGTAACGAGTCATGATAACGAGTAGCACGCAACCGTAGTGATAAATGTTGATGATGATACTCATCTAGAGTAGTGATGGTAGTAACACCAAAAAGTAGATAGTAAGAAACACCAGTAGGAAACCGATAGTAGGTTGAAACGGTGGCAAATAACAATCCGGGAGACAGAGTTCCCGAACAAGTGTGACTAATGAAGTCGTCGTCATCCATACGTGTATGAATCTTGAATTTACGCGTGTTACCAGAAAGTTGCAGAATACGAGTTCGTATGATGAAAACGTGGTACCATTAAGAAGTTTGCCTAAGAATGATTCAAGTATAATGCACAAGTAGTCAAGTAAGTGCTATCTATAGCAAATGTATGTCAGAATGCAATGGCTAACTATCCGGTTGTAGTCTAGACTCACTAATGCGTCCTAACGACTCTGTTAGACACACTAATGCATCCTAGTTCCCTACAACCAACGCTCTGATACCATCTGTAGCGACCCGACCAAATCGTCATTGACGGCGCCGACTACTTAGGTCCCGGTGCGTGGTCGTAGTTGTGAAGACCCGTCCTAATCCATCCGGACGAAGTCCATATCGATTATAAACGATTCACAACAGTTGATTACATCGCGAGGTACTTGACCTCTATATGATACATTTTACAAACATTGCATTCGTTTTTGAAAAGACAAACTTTCATTACATCGAAAGTTGACAGGCATGCATACCATTTCATAATATATCCAACTATAATTGACTTGATAATAATCTTGATGAACTCGACGACTCGAATGCAACGTCTTTTGAAATATGCCATGAATGATTCCAAGTAATATCTATAAAATGAGCAAATACACAGCGGAAGATTTCTTTCGTACCTGAGAATAAACATGCTTTAAAGTGTCAACCAAAAGGTTGGTGAGTTCATTAGTTTAACTTAAACAATCGTTTCCATCATTTTAATAGACCACAAGATTTCAGATTTCCATTTCTCATAAACATACGTCCCATGCATAGAGACAAAAATATCATTCATATGGATTGAACACCTGGTAACCGACATTAACAATATGCATATATAAGAATATCCCCATCATTCCGGGATCCTCCTTCGGACATGATATAAATTTCGAAGTACTAAAACATCCGGTACTTTGGATGGGGCTTGTTGGGCCCGATAGATCTATCTTTAGGATTCGCGTCAATTAGGGTGTCTGTTCCCTAATTCTTAGATTACCAGACTTAATAAAAAGGGGCATATTCGACTTCGATAATCCAACCATAGAATGTAGTTTCACGTACTTGTGTCAATTTCGTAAAACAGTTATAAAAGTTGCGCATGTATTCTCAGCCCAAAAATATAAAGGGTAAAAAGGCAAATGAAACTCACGATGCTGTATTTTGTAGTAAAAATACATATGACGTCATTGAACAATGCAGGGTTGGCCTCGGATTCACGAACCTATATCAATTGTGTATATATTAATACGTATAATGTAAGTTACAAAATTTCATTTATTAATATGTATTATTTATATATTATAGTTTTGTAGAATTTATTCTAACCTTTATTTTAAAACGTATACTTATATTATATTTTAAGTTATATTATATATATATATATCGATTTTATGTATATATATCTATAATGATTTACGTTTATATAAATAGTGACATTAATATATTTATATACATATATTTGTGGTTAGTATTGTATTTATGAAATTTTATTAGTTTGTTATGTGAATTATTAATACAATCCTAGTATATACCATAAGTATATATATAGTGTACAAAAGATTTATTTGTTAAAATAATAATTTAGATAATAATGATTTACTAATAATAATAATAATTTTATTAATAATGATAATACTAATAGCAAAAAAAATGAAAATGATAACTGTTAATGATACTAATAATAATAACTCTAAAATAATATTAATACTAATACCATACTTATGTTAATAATAAGGGTTCTAATATTTATAAAATGATAAATGATAATCATAATAATACTAGTAAATATTAATGATGATACTGATAAATATGATATTATTAATTGTAAATGTACTGATGATACTATTATTTATAAACCGGTACAAATTCTAATATTGATGATAATAATATATTTTTATTTCCTTCATAATAATAATAATGATAATCATAATCCTAATGATGATAAAATACTAAAATGATAAGTTTATTACTAATAATAATATTATTAATACCTATCATAATAATAATAGTAATGTCTATAATACTTTCAAATATGATAACAAGTATGATACTAATAATAACAATAACAATAACAATCAAAACAATCACAATAATAATAATAATACTAATAATAATTAATATATAATAACAATAATAAAATTAGAAAAGAAAACTACCTCACATGAAAAGAGTTTCAAAAAAAAAAAAAAAAACTACCGTCCTCTGGACTCGATCTCGTGACCACATGCTCACACGCAAACACTCTCGACCATCCCACCAATTCTGATTCTCTGTACTAATATCGAATTTAAATTTTATATATAAACTGTTTTTCTTCTATTCCTCTTCTTCTCCACAAGTCTCATGGATTCAACAAAACATCAATAACCAAAAAAAAAAAAAAAAAAATCAGGGTTCCTTTTAAAGCTTCAAAACATTACAGAAAAAAAAATAATTTGGGTTCTAAAATAAAATAAAAAAACACTAAAGGCCTACTGCAGCGTCGGTTCTTGGAACAAAACAAAAAAAATTGATTTCGTAATAGATAACATTATAGATAATGTTTATAACACGAAATAGTTTTCTAAACATGTATAAAAACTACTGGAATCGTCAATTTGATCAGGAACATATACACGAACGCGAATTTGTCTCAAGAACAATTGTTGACTTTTTTTTAAACTAAACTTTGACTTCAAAATTCAAGATCGATATAAAGATTTGAGAGTTGAGATTTTGCAGATAGATTCAAAGAAAGATTTCTAACCTTTCTGCATTTTTAGATTTTGAAACTTTATTCGAAATTGAATTAAGAGAAAAAAAAAATTGGAGCGTGCAGAGAAGAAGAAAAAAAAAATATCGCTGTGCTCTTTAATCCCATTGGATTTCCTTTTTATTTGATTTGCAATTATACATAATCATTTTGTAATAATAGAGATCGGTTGATAAAAAATGGAGAAAATGTCAACACAGGTTCACGAGTTTGGAGCAGGAAAGAAACAAAAAAATAATAATAATAGAGATAAAGGATACAGAGGTCAAGCGTATAATATAGATCCCTACTGTTTTTTTTTAATTAATAATAATAATATATAATAACAATACTATTAATATCTAATAATATTAATAAAATTAATAATAATGATAAATATAATATTAATGATAATAATAATTGTAAAAATGATAATAATAATAATAATAATAATAATAATAATAATAATAATAATAATAATAATAATAATAATAATACCATACTAATTATGATAATATTAATATTTTATCGATAATAATAATATTAGTAATAATAATCTAATTTATACATCCAATTTCATCTTTATATGATATAAAGTGATATTATGAATACAAATATTGATATTTGACGATACAAATAACATTACTACAACAACTATATTTGTATTTAAATTTAATTTATTAATATCATCTATTATTATGTAATATTTAATAATTATGTAATATGTATTGTAACATATACTGAATATTATATATTTATGCATTTTAATATAAATATATTATAATATTTATTTACATACTAATTATATTATACTTATGTATGTAATTATGAAAAATATAAATGTTTTATATATGTAAGTATTATATATATTTATTAAAATAGTACATTATTTCATCATAGATATATTATAAATTTCTACATATACATAATATAATAATTATGTATAAAATCATATATATATAGTTATATTTATGTATATATGTATACTACCATATATATAAAATCATGTTTTAAATGTTGAGTAGATGATTAATTATGTATATTAAACAATTAACTACAAAGTATAACATTGTACATTTAATATTTTGATAACGTTGGTAAAATATGTTTGAATCATTTATATACAATATACTATATATATTCAAAATGAAAATCTTTAGTTATTAAATGTTATCTTTTATAATAACAAAATTACTTAATAGTTCATTAATACTAATATAATTAGTTTTATATATAATTATTTATATTTACATTCTTAGTTACAATTAAAGGTTCGTGAATCGTCGGAAATAGTTAAAGGTCAAATGTTATCATGAAATAGTTCAAACATAATGAGACTCGGTTTAATAGACTTTGCTTATCGAGTCGAATCATATAAGATTATGTTTAAATTTGGTCGGAAATTCCCGGGTCATCACAGTACCTACCCGTTAAAGAAATTTCGTCCCGAAATTTGAGTGAGGTCGTCATAGCTAACAATAAATATGTTTTCCTGACGAATATGAGTTGATAACTTGAGTTTTATCATTATTGAGTAATATGGATAAAAATAATTCAATTATTCGAAGAGTGCGAATGAAGCTATTCACAAAAGGATGAAATGAGAAAAAAAGATTTGTTTTTAACTTTTGACGTAGTCAGGTTTGAATTTAGAAAATAAGGCGCGTCTTAACTTTTGACATTGCCTTGGTTGAATTCCGGAATTTAAGGGATTTAAAGAAAATCTTGAAGATCTATAAAATCTGATTCTTCGGGATTTATGGAAATTAAGATCTCTTTAATTAAATACGGTGATCTGCCCCGATTACTACGTCTGATATTTCCAGTATAAATTAAGCTCTTCCTTTCCATTATTCTCACCATTCTTATACTTTCTTTCTTAGTTCATACATCCAAAAGATTCTGAAAATGATTAATCCAGTTCTGATCCTTGTCCTCATCCTTACTATCGCAACAATCATTCTCCTTTTCCAACTTCCACCAGAGGAATCTGCTTTCTTCTACTTCGCCCTCGGGATTATAATGTTTTTAATTCTCCCGTGTCTTTATGTTGCGATAAACATTGATATACACGGTTTGTAATTTATGTGTTGTTATCGGACTTTATATTCTCCCTTATATTTCAAAGCTCTATGCTTTTGTTTTCTCTTCCCGACTTCAAGTCAAGCGAATAATGGTCCAGAATTTATAGATATAGAGTTTCGAATGATTATAATGTTTTAAGCATGAAGGAACGTGATAGCACGATTTGATTTTCAAATTTATCAACATCACGGAAGATAGAACCATCAAGAATACATTTTCTTGATTTGTTACGGAGTTAAGTAGGATGAAAGAGTTATGTAACATGGCACATGATGACGTTATGATCTGTGAATCATCACGTTTCATTTAGAAACTCAGCATGACTTACTGTAATATAATCACGTTGATCAAGTGTCATTATATTATACTAACTCATGCATCAGTTCCCATCATTACTACAATAACATTCATATTTTAAGCTTGAAAATTTACAGAATATAGAAACTAACAGTTTCTATATGATGTAATACTGATAGCACGAAAAGATTAATGATTTCAGATAAGAATAGTTATAAAAATATCTCCAGAAATATGGAGGATATTTATAATGAAAGGTACGATAATATCTCAGAATATCTAAGATCAGAGGATGATAGAAACTATTGTCTGCAAGGGTTTAGAGTAAGGAGCAAGTTATTCACTATAGACTTTAGCAGACATTGAATTATTTGGATTCTTTGAAGTCAAACTTATTCTTTGTGATTTATCCACGGCTTTCTTCATAGTTTCGCATAATCTGCTTTTCGGTACTATATTTTCTATTGAATGTTTCCAATATATTGATACACAGGAAGTACGAAGAGGTATATAATTTCGGACGAGAATATTTATGAAAATATCCTCAGAAATATCAAAGATATTGATGATGATATTTTGGAATTTCTAAGTTCGACGGTTGATGGAGAAAGATTTTCCGCAAGATTTTAACATGACTTCAGAGCAAGATATTCTCTAAAGATTTCAACGGATCCAGAATTACCTGAATCCTTTGAATATAGGATTTGGTCCTTGTATTTGTCCTTGGTCTCCTTCATGGGTAACTCAATCTGTTTTTCAATACCCAATTTTCTATCGAGCGTTCCTAACACTCCTTTCTTTATCATCAAACTTTTGTCCGTTTAGACCATCTACCATTTTTCTGTTTCCTCTGCATTTAATGCTATGATATCTGAATCATCGGTTATTAATCCGAGGTGGTTTCAGGAGAATTGTGTTTTTAGATGATTAAACGCTGATGGTAATATGATGGAATATGAAAGGTTACCTGGTAACAATAAAAGAGCACGCGTATATATAAACGTTATAATAAGGTTGTTTCGTACGAAAAGTCGAAGTTGACTTGTTGGAGCTGTGACAAAATTGGCTAATTTTGAAAAGGGATCGCAAAGTTGTTTTTGTTAATAAATGCCAAAGGATCTGACGCGGCTACGTGTTGAACTTTTACACAATTGCCGAGAGTTTCTCAGGTGCATAACTATATGCATAAATCTTTCCTTCCGTAGATAAAGTGCGGTTGATTCATCCTATCGATTGAGGTGTTTTCAAGAATCATGAAAGGTTTGAACGCAGAATGTAATCGTGAAGATACAAATGAGGTTTAAGACGAAATCAAGTGGCAAACTTGAAGAATTGTTTAGTTTCATATGTTATATTCAATATTTTAATTCATTTTAATTGTCCAATGTTATTAGTCCACAGTCGATAGTCCACAGTTGACAGTGCAATCATTCATATATAGTTTAATATATAATATTTGAATTAATTAATACGTATCGTGACCCGTGTACATGTCTCAGACTCGATCACAACTCAAAGTATATATATTATTATAGAATCAACCTCAACCCTGTATAGAGAACTCGATCATTACTGCATATAGAGTGTCTATGGTGATTCCAAATAATATATATAGATGTGTCGATATGATATGTCAAAACCTTGTATACGTGTCCCGATATTTAAAGTGCGTAAAATAAATAACAGAAATTAAATGACGATAAATAAAGTGCGTAAAGTAAATAACAGAAATTAAATGACAATAAATAAAATTGCGAGAATATAAATTGCGATAAAATAAATTGCGATAAATAAATTGCGATAAATAAATTGCGATAAATAAAATGTAATACGGAATTAACAGTTAGCTAGGAACAGTTAGCTAGGATTTTGTTAGCGTGGTTTCTTAATAAAATTTAATATTGTTAATTAGTCTGTTTCTAATCAATTTTTATTGTGTCCATTATTTCTTCATTATGCCACTTGTTGGATTCTGATAGGTCAAAATTCAAATATGAAATTGAATTTGAATAAAAATAGTTATTCTTTGGTGAACGGATAAGTATCCCGGTGGTTGTAAATAGGATAGTGAATAACTGTTGAATCAGATTCGAAGAATATACAGTGTAACTTATTAATGTGAAATTTAAATATTCCTCGGGTATTACCTACCTGTTAAAATATTTTTATTATTAACAGTTTGTACAAAAGAATTTTTAATTACAATCTTTATGAAAACATATATACATATATATTTTCTTCAGATGTAATCATGAATTTAATGAGTTAACATGATATTAAACTCATTTAGTTTTCAGTTGGAACTAGAATAAATAATCTCTAAAACATTAGAGATTACATAATCACCATGTCGAACGAAGATAACTGATGTAGAATGTCATGTAGAATGATGATTATACTCGAGGTATAGATTGAGATGTTGAGGCATGTGATATTGAAATTTGGGTTGTTGGTGGTACTGTTGGTGCCGGTGATTTGGATGAAGCTGGTACGTTTTGCACCATATTTTCCAAGACTACAACTTATGCGCGAAGTTCGTTAACTTCTTCTATTACACCGGGATGATTGTCGGTTCGGACGAGCGGATGAATGAGGTTTAGAATCTGAGATAGTATATGATCGTGATGAGATACTTTGGAAATGAGAGAGAAAATGGTGTCTCGAACAGGTTCGCCGGTAAACGTTTTAGGTTCATTGTCAAGAGGTGAATTTGGTTAGTGGAAATGATCGCCTTCTTCGCGTTTCCATTGATTAAGTCGACTACGAACCCATCTCCAATTCATTCAGAATAGATGATGGCTAATTGATCGATTCATTCCGGTTACTCTGCTTTCGGAGCTCGAGTGGAAATCCATATCGAAATAGCTGTCGGAATAACTATCGAAATCAGATGGACTCGAACTGGTTGAGGGATTCATCTCGTACGATCAGATGAAGGATTTTCGATAAGAAATAGATTATAGGATGTAGATTAGTACCCTGCAATACATAATTTACATATGCATATATAATACTAAAATCCCATAAGCTACGGAGGAATCTACGGAAGCTGTCAGGCAAAGGTAACAATAACAGATACGCTAAGATATGAATTTAACTATACACTGTCTATGCAATAAAGGCAGTAAGACGTGTCTTAGACTTTAAGGATGATAAGTAAATAATTTTTCGACACTAAATGATAAGCAAAACTTTTGACATGCAAACACGGTCGAAGTCCAGACTCATTAATGCATTCTAACGACTATCAGTTAGACTCACTAATGCAAGACCTGGTTCGCTAAGACCACCGCTCTGATACCAACTGTGAAGACCCGTCCTAATCCATCCGGACGAAGTCCATATCGATTATAAACGATTCACAACAGTTGATTACATCGCGAGGTACTTGACCTCTATATGATACATTTTACAAACATTGCATTCGTTTTTGAAAAGACAAACTTTCATTACATCGAAAGTTGACAGGCATGCATACCATTTCATAATATATCCAACTATAATTGACTTGATAATAATCTTGATGAACTCGACGACTCGAATGCAACGTCTTTTGAAATATGCCATGAATGATTCCAAGTAATATCTATAAAATGAGCAAATACACAGCGGAAGATTTCTTTCGTACCTGAGAATAAACATGCTTTAAAGTGTCAACCAAAAGGTTGGTGAGTTCATTAGTTTAACTTAAACAATCGTTTCCATCATTTTAATAGACCACAAGATTTCAGATTTCCATTTCTCATAAACATACGTCCCATGCATAGAGACAAAAATATCATTCATATGGATTGAACACCTGGTAACCGACATTAACAATATGCATATATAAGAATATCCCCATCATTCCGGGATCCTCCTTCGGACATGATATAAATTTCGAAGTACTAAAACATCCGGTACTTTGGATGGGGCTTGTTGGGCCCGATAGATCTATCTTTAGGATTCGCGTCAATTAGGGTGTCTGTTCCCTAATTCTTAGATTACCAGACTTAATAAAAAGGGGCATATTCGACTTCGATAATCCAACCATAGAATGTAGTTTCACGTACTTGTGTCAATTTCGTAAAACAGTTATAAAAGTTGCGCATGTATTCTCAGCCCAAAAATATAAAGGGTAAAAAGGCAAATGAAACTCACGATACTGTATTTTGTAGTAAAAATACATATGACGTCATTGAACAATGCAGGGTTGGCCTCGGATTCACGAACCTATATCAATTGTGTATATATTAATACGTATAATGTAAGTTACAAAATTTCATTTATTAATATGTATTATTTATATATTATAGTTTTGTAGAATTTATTCTAACCTTTATTTTAAAACGTATACTTATATTATATTTTAAGTTATATTATATATATATATATATATATCGATTTTATGTATATATATCTATAATGATTTACGTTTATATAAATAGTGACATTAATATATTTATATACATATATTTGTGGTTAGTATTGTATTTATGAAATTTTATTAGTTTGTTATGTGAATTATTAATACAATCCTAGTATATACCATAAGTATATATATAGTGTACAAAAGATTTATTTGTTAAAATAATAATTTAGATAATAATGATTTACTAATAATAATAATAATTTTATTAATAATGATAATACTAATAGCAAAAAAAATGAAAATGATAACTGTTAATGATACTAATAATAATAACTCTAAAATAATATTAATACTAATACCATACTTATGTTAATAATAAGGGTTCTAATATTTATAAAATGATAAATGATAATCATAATAATACTAGTAAATATTAATGATGATACTGATAAATATGATATTATTAATTGTAAATGTACTGATGATACTATTATTTATAAACCGGTACAAATTCTAATATTGATGATAATAATATATTTTTATTTCCTTCATAATAATAATAATGATAATCATAATCCTAATGATGATAAAATACTAAAATGATAAGTTTATTACTAATAATAATATTATTAATACCTATCATAATAATAATAGTAATGTCTATAATACTTTCAAATATGATAACAAGTATGATACTAATAATAACAATAACAATAACAATCAAAACAATCACAATAATAATAATAATACTAATAATAATTAATATATAATAACAATAATAAAATTAGAAAAGAAAACTACCTCACATGAAAAGAGTTTCAAAAAAAAAAAAAGAAACTACCGTCCTCTGGACTCGATCTCGTGACCACATGCTCACACGCAAACACTCTCGACCATCCCACCAATTCTGATTCTCTGTACTAATATCGAATTTAAATTTTATATATAAACTGTTTTTCTTCTATTCCTCTTCTTCTCCACAAGTCTCATGGATTCAACAAAACATCAATAACCAAAAAAAAAAAAAAAAAATCAGGGTTCCTTTTAAAGCTTCAAAACATTACAGAAAAAAAAATAATTTGGGTTCTAAAATAAAATAAAAAAACACTAAAGGCCTACTGCAGCGTCGGTTCTTGGAACAAAACAAAAAAAATTGATTTCGTAATAGATAACATTATAGATAATGTTTATAACACGAAATAGTTTTCTAAACATGTATAAAAACTACTGGAATCGTCAATTTGATCAGGAACATATACACGAACGCGAATTTGTCTCAAGAACAATTGTTGACTTTTTTTTAAACTAAACTTTGACTTCAAAATTCAAGATCGATATAAAGATTTGAGAGTTGAGATTTTGCAGATAGATTCAAAGAAAGATTTCTAACCTTTCTGCATTTTTAGATTTTGAAACTTTATTCGAAATTGAATTAAGAGAAAAAAAAAATTGGAGCGTGCAGAGAAGAAGAAAAAAAAAATATCGCTGTGCTCTTTAATCCCATTGGATTTCCTTTTTATTTGATTTGCAATTATACATAATCATTTTGTAATAATAGAGATCGGTTGATAAAAAATGGAGAAAATGTCAACACATGTTCACGAGTTTGGAGCAGGAAAGAAACAAAAAAATAATAATAATAGAGATAAAGGATACAGAGGTCAAGCGTATAATATAGATCCCTACTGTTTTTTTTTAATTAATAATAATAATATATAATAACAATACTATTAATATCTAATAATATTAATAAAATTAATAATAATGATAAATATAATATTAATGATAATAATAATTGTAAAAATGATAATAATAATAATAATAATAATAATAATAATAATAATAATACCATACTAATTATGATAATATTAATATTTTATCGATAATAATAATATTAGTAATAATAATCTAATTTATACATCCAATTTCATCTTTATATGATATAAAGTGATATTATGAATACAAATATTGATATTTGACGATACAAATAACATTACTACAACAACTATATTTGTATTTAAATTTAATTTATTAATATCATCTATTATTATGTAATATTTAATAATTATGTAATATGTATTGTAACATATACTGAATATTATATATTTATGCATTTTAATATAAATATATTATAATATTTATTTACATACTAATTATATTATACTTATGTATGTAATTATGAAAAATATAAATGTTTTATATATGTAAGTATTATATATATTTATTAAAATAGTACATTATTTCATCATAGATATATTATAAATTTCTACATATACATAATATAATAATTATGTATAAAATCATATATATATAGTTATATTTATGTATATATGTATACTACCATATATATAAAATCATGTTTTAAATGTTGAGTAGATGATTAATTATGTATATTAAACAATTAACTACAAAGTATAACATTGTACATTTAATATTTTGATAACGTTGGTAAAATATGTTTGAATCATTTATATACAATATACTATATATATTCAAAATGAAAATCTTTAGTTATTAAATGTTATCTTTTATAATAACAAAATTACTTAATAGTTCATTAATACTAATATAATTAGTTTTATATATAATTATTTATATTTACATTCTTAGCTACAATTAAAGGTTCGTGAATCGTCGGAAATAGTTAAAGGTCAAATGTTATCATGAAATAGTTCAAACATAATGAGACTCGGTTTAATAGACTTTGCTTATCGAGTCAAATCATATAAGATTATGTTTAAATTTGGTCGGAAATTCCCGGGTCATCACAGTAGTCCCTATATGAGACTCGTTTGACCAAAAATTATGTCGCATTCTTTTGAAACGTATCATGCTTGCAAAGTTTAGTTTACAAAATAGTTCGACGACAAGTTTAAGTTTACAAGAGTATAAAGTATAAATGAAATAACTTGCGACATAATTAGTTTAAAATCGCGGTTGCTATAAATAGCGTAAGTATGTAAACAATATGTTTGAATCCAAAGGTGCTATCACTAGCGTATGTATGTATGTATGCTTGACCCCAAGCAAGAAATCAGAGTGTATGCATGCATGCTTGACTCCAAGCAAGTATGAGTGTACGCGGAAGCATGTATCAAATAGCCAAGTATGAACCTGAGAAACATATAGAAAACTGTCAACGAAAAACGTTGGTGAAATCATAGGTCTAGTAAGTGAGTATGTAAGTAAAATAAGTTGAACCACAATTTATAGTATAAATCGATTTTCCAAATCGTTTGAAATTCCATAAGTATTGTTGTTTACCGAGCACCCAATTATCAAAGCTTAACTGTATCATTTACCTCAGCATAAAAGTGTTAGAACATACACCGTACCAGAATATATTTCATTCGCTTAACGGTAGCGAGCCGTCCGAATGAGGGTTAGTCAAACCCGTATGGATCCACACAACATAGTCTCGCTTACACCATCTGATGTAAGTAATGATAATTGAATTGAGGATTTTCGTTCAAACTCGTCCGTATCTTTGTATTCACAATTGTGTTCAATGTATAAAAGTATGAAAAATATATATACGTGTGAAATGTATATAAGTACGTAATGTATATGTTTCTCAGCCCACGATTTAAAAGTATAAAAGTTGTTGAAAAGTGGGACTATGATCTCACCTCGAGTGCACGAGTATAAATGTACTTCACAAAGTAAACGTGTGCATGAATGTTGCTTAGCCTTGACCTAAACAAGTAAGTTGTGTCAATTAACCGGTTACGATACAAGGTCGGGTGAAATGTGTTCAATTAGTCCTATGGCTCATTACGACTCGATTATATAGCATGTGAATCACGTTGTCAAGTTTCATGCAAGAATCAAGTATAAAATAAGATTAGAACAATTGTATAAGTGTTTTGTTAAGTTTGACTAAAAGTCAAACTTGGTCAAAGTCAACGAAAGTCAACACGTTCGGGTCGGGTCCCGAACTATTTTTCTAAGCTTAGAAGTCATATATGAGCATGTTGGCCAAGTTACATGTTAATCGGAGGTGCGTAGCATAGCAAACATTTTTCGAAATTTGACAAAGTAGGTCAGAACCCAAACACGGCTATTGCCGTGCCGCGGCCTGAGGTGTCGCGCCGCGACATTAGGCGTGGCCTGGTACCTGGTCAGTTTCAAAAGTTCAAGTCTTGATCCAAAATTCAATTTAGCACAAAACGCAAACCGTAAACACTTAGAATACGCATCTTATATCATTGGAAAGCTCTTTTGACAAGGAATACAATTAACTACCTTTCACAAGCAAAAACATCAATTACAATAACCGAAAACTCGTCAATTGATCAAGAAAGGTTTATTTTCATAGTTTCAAGTTCGTAAAACGTATTTTATGATTCGGGAATCCAATTTACACATACGATATGCTGTTTCGAAGGTAATTAAGCATACATTGCATCTAAACACTTACTAACAACATTAACAAGCATTCAACGCATCAAATATTCATTTCAAGCTTATCAAACCCTAACCAAAATCCGCAAAAATCAATATTCATGTTTTTGAAGTTTCCTTAATCAACCTACGCATCAAAACGAAGCTAGTGATACTAGTAACACAATTAAAACATGAACTTTAACAATTTAACAACATTAACTCATCCAAAATCAAAGATTTAGCACACCCATTTCAAATGTTCAAACTAGTTACTCAAAACAACGAATCGAGCAAACAAAACATATATTCATGTTATACATGAGCCATAGACACTAACTAACACCATTTTAAGTCAAAAACACGAATTTAGAGAAATCTAAAGTTTTAGAATTGTTACCCAAAAGAGATGAAGTTGGTATCAAATTGTAGAGGATGAAGAGAGGATTCCAAATATGTAATTTGTTTTGTTGCTAGCTCCCTAAACCGAATTTAGATGATGATTTTGTGTTTGAGGTTTTGAGAGAATAAAAATGGAAGTAATGAAATGGGGAGGTTGAAATCAATGGAGGAGGGTGAAGGTTGACTAGTTGACCTAGTCATCTCTTTGCCCTCTTGGCAAGTTTAGTCCCTCAAGTTTCAAAGCGGGTGCGGGAATTAACGAAACGAATATTTTAAAAACGCTCGAGTAAACGAGTGATGTTATAATTAAATAACGGGAAAATTAAGAACGTTGGTCAACGGAAACTACGAATTTAAATAACGAAAGGTATTATTTTAAAAAAAAATAGTGTTAAAAATAAATTTAACGGAAAAACACGGGATGTTACAGTTTGATTCACTTATTTTGTCATTGTGTGAGTTAAATCTGTTGATTTCTAAGTTCCTAGTCATGTTTCATCACCTTCTATTCTTTTCCCCTCAACTCATATTTTAAAGTATGCATCAATATGCTCCATCCAGTTCTGATTCTCGATATACTTATAACTTTCATATCGATCATTCTTCTTTTTCATCTACCGCCGGAAGAATCTATTTACTTCTACTATACTCTTGGGTTTATAGTGTTTCTAGTTCTCTCGTGTCTTTATATTGCTATATGCATCGATATATATGGTTTATAATTTTTGGTTTGTCGTTGGGCTTTATATCTTCCCTTATATTTCAAAGTCTCTGTTTCTATCTTCTATAATCATTATCATCCACAGTTAATGCTCTCTTTTATTTGCTGCAATTTATACCTCAATTTATATTTCGGAGTTTTGTCCTTTCGTTTCTTCTTCTTGCGATTAAGCACCTCTTGTAATGGTCCAGAATTCACAGATATGAATTTCGGAATGAACATTGTTAATGTTCTAGGAAGGAAATTGTGATAGCACGATCTTGACTTGTCAAATTACTAGAATACCTTGAAAAAGGCCGAATCATCAAGAAATATTTTCTTGATATTTTAGAGGTTAAATAGAATACAAGAGTCGTATAACATGGCACATGATGATGTTATAATCTGTGAATCATCACGTTTCATTTAGAAACTCAGCATGAATTACTGTAATATAATCACGTTGATCAAGTGTCATTATATTATACTAACTCATGCTTCAGTTTCCAACACTACTTCAAAAACATTCATATTTTAAACTCAAAGGTTTACAGAGTATAGGAACTAAACAGTTTCCTTTTTGATGTAATACAGATAGCGCAAAGAGATAAATGATTCCAGATAAGAATAGTTATGGAAATATCTTCAGAAATATGGAGGATATTTATAATGAAAGATACGATGATATCTTAGAATTTCTAATATCAGAGGATGATGAAGAATATTGTCTGTAAGGGTTTAGTGTCAGGAGCAAGGTATTCGTTAATGACTTTAGTAGATACTGAATCATTTGGATTCTTTAAAGGCAGGTTCAGTCTTTGTGATTTGTCCACAGCCTCCTTCATACTTTGCTCAATCCGTTTTCCAGTTCCAAAACTTCTCTATTTCTGAGCTTTGTTAATACACTAATCTTTATCATCAAACTTTTTACTGCTAAGGTCGTTTACAGTTTTTGTTGCTTCATCAGCATTTCGAGAACTAGTTTGCGGTTCAGAGTGTTTTTCAGAAACTTCACATTCGAAGTATGTAAGCCTTGGAAATAGACGTTATGTATAACTGTTGGCGTCAACATGCTGTGAGATTTCAAAATACTGATTGCTAATTCTCAATGATTCGTATGGCAATTCTCGTTACAAGAGGCAGATGAGTAAATGATGAGGTTTCGATAAATATAAAGATTCTTCGGAATGCCCAAGATCAGTGAAGTTGTTGGTAAGTTTATTGCTAATGTGGTGGAATATGAAAGGTTCTCCGATAACAAAAGGGTAATCACATATATCAAAATTATGATAAGGCTACTCCGAATGAAAAAATTGAGTTGTCTTGCTGGAGTTGTGATATAATTTGCTACTTTGCAAAGGAATTGCTAGGTTATTTTGGCTAATAAATGCCAAAAGATCTGACACAGATATGTGTTGAATTATGACTTTGGTTTCCTGAGCTTTTTAAGTACATAACTGTGGGTAATATGTGGTTGGATCATCAACTCGATTGCTCATTATTTGAAGTGTCTTCAGAGATTTTTGAAGGGTTTGAACACAGATTGTAATCGTTTGTATACATTTGATGTTCTAACACACTTTTGAAGTCAAAGTATAGCTTTGAAAGATGTAGGAATCTAAAAGTGATGGTACCGGTTATATCTCGAATTGAATTCTGAGATTTTAAAATCAGAATATGTAATTGGGTTTGAATGAGTATGGTTGTTTTGATTTCTATGAAAGAATGTATATTATTGTGAAAGTAGGAAGTATAATTGATAATTTGCTTAATCTGATTCGAAGAATGTAACATATTAATTGTGAATTTATATATATCTCTCGGGTATTACCTACCCGTTAAAAAATTTTCACAATTAATATTTTGTACATAAGAATTTTATTACAGTCTTTATGAAAATATATATGTATATATTCTCCTCAGATGTAACATAGATTTTAATGAGTTAATACTAAATTAAACTCATTCGATTTACGGTTGGAACTAGAATTGAATAATTCCTTGAAGGCTTTAGAGGTTACATAAGTATTTCTTCAATAATATTGAAATTATGAATCAATACTTCGTTATTTGTTGAGATGTGATGTTGGTTTTCGTTAAATTCTTGTGAACTTCGCAAAGTACGAATGATGTTATCTGAAAAGTTTCGGTTACATCAATGATGAAGTGTGAAATCAAATATATACTTGATTTATTAGGAATTGGAACTTGTTGAATTGAGACGGAGATTGTAGTTAACGATGGTTAAGTTGCGGGCGAGGGACGTACATTATTGCATATTTGTAATATGAATTAACCGAGTAGTTAAGATTCACACACAATAGCTTAGAACGGAAAGATTTATTTTTTATTTCAAAATATATATATATATAAAATATATATATATATATATATAATTTCTTCAGAGGGAATGAGTTAATTCTTCATAACTTGTTGATACAATATACACGTTATTGATTCGTAATGATGTCCACAGTGATTCTTGAACTGACGGAGTTTGTGATGTTATAGGTGTTGTTGATTCTAATATTGACTGTACTGACGATGCTGGTGACGTTGACGGTACTGTTGATGCTGTTGGTAAAACAAGTTTAACTTGTTAATCACACACCATTTTTGTCAGGGTTTCTACTCTTCCTTCTATCATTTTGGTTCGCTTAACTGATTTATGGCTAGGGCTAGATTAGATAATCTCTAAGACTTTAGAGATTATATAATCGCCGCGGAATGTTTCTCCAATGAAGTTATGAATTAATACTTCGTCAGTTATTGTTGTTGGTACTCCTTGGCATCTATGGTGCGTATGACGTTGATGCTCGTGGGACAGATTGTGAAGTTGAGGTTTACAACGCGGTTGTGGTTGGAGGTGGTAATGGTACTGTTGGGGTTGATGATGGTGGTACTGGTTATGCTGCTGGTGCTGCTGCTGGTGTTTGTAATCTCTGCACCATATTCTCCAAATCCACTACCCGAGCGCGAAGTTCGTTGACTTCTTCTATTATTCCAGGATGATTGTCGGCCGGAACGAGCGGATAAATAAAATATAGAATTTGATGTAGTATATAATCGTGACGAGATACCCTGGAAATGAGAGAGAAAATGGTGTCTCGAACAGGTTCGCCGGTAAGTGCTTCAGGTTCTTCGCCAAGAGGGCAATGTGGTGGATGGAAAGGATCGCCTTCTTCTTGTTTCCAATGATTGAGGAGGCTACGAACTCATCCCCAATTCATCCAGAATAGGTGATGACTGATTGGTTGATCCATTCCGGTCACACTGCTTTCGGAGCTTGAGTGAGATTCCATTTCAGAATCCGAGTGACTTGTACTGATGACAAATTCCATTTCGTACGATTGGATAAAGGATTTTCGATATAAAATGATTTTTCGGCTATCGGGTGGTATTCTATTTACATAGGATATCTATATATAGAGATCAAAAGATTTCATAGATTACGGAGGAATTTGCGGGATATGTCAGGCAAAGTTTAAAGTAACAGATACGATAAGATATGATTTAGCAGATACGCTAAGATATGAATTTTGTCTATACACTACTCATGCAATTAATATAGCAAGATGTGTCTAGACTAATAATGATAAGCAGGTAATTTCCTGTGGATGATAAGCAGATGATTTCTGACTAGAAATGATAAGCAAAACTTTTGACATGCAGACACGGTCGAAGTCCAGACTCACTAATGCATCCTAAAGACTTATCAGTTAGACACACTAATGCAGACCTGGTTCGCTAAGACCACCGCTCTGATACCAACTGAAAGGACCTGTTCATATATATTATAAACGATTCACAATAGTTGATTACATTGCGAGGTATTTGACCTCTATATGATACATTTTACAAACATTGCATTCGTTTTTAAAAGACAATCTTTCTTTACATCAAAAATTGACAGGCATGCATACCATTTCATAATATCCACTATCCAACTATAAATTGATTTAATAATAATCTTTGATGAACTCAATGACTCGAATGCAACGTTCTTCGAAATATGCTATGAAAGACTCCAAGTAATATCTTTAAAATGAGCAAATGCACAGCGGAAGATTTCTTTAACACCTGAGAATAAACATGCTTTAAAGTGTCAACCAAAAGGTTGGTGAGTTCATTAGTTTATCATAATCATTTATTTCCATCATTTTAATAGACCACAAGAATTTCATTTCCAGTTCTCATAAATATACGTCCCATGCATAGAGACAAAAAATAATCATTCATATGGTGAACACCTGGTAACCGACATTAACTAGATACATATAAGAATATCCCCTATCATTCCGGGATCCTCCTTCGGACATGATATAATTTCGAAGTACTAAAGCATCCGGTACTTTGGATGGGGTTTGTTAGGCCCAATAGATCTATCTTTAGGATTCGCGTCAATTAGGGTGTCTGTTCCCTAATTCTTAGATTACCAGACTTTAATAAAAAGGGGCATATTCGATTTCGATAATTCAACCATAGAATGTAGTTTCAATTACTTGTGTCTATTTCGTCAAACATTTATAAAAGCGCATGTATTCTCAGTCCCAAAAATATAAAGGGTAAAAAGGTAAATAAAACTCACCATACTGTATTTCGTAGTAAAAATACATATAACGTCATTGAACAAGTGCAAGGTTGGCCTCGGATTCACGAACCTAAATTAATTATATATATTTATGTGTTAGTCAATATTTGTCTAACAAATTAGGTCAAGTCATAGTGTACCACAATCCTAATGCTCGAGACTAATATGCAAAAGTCAACAAAAGTAAATTTGACTCAAAATAATTTCCAAAAATCTATACATGATTAATATATAGTTTAAATATCGTCGTTTTATATTTTTAAATATTTTTAAAAGATTTATTAGAGTAAATAATATAATTTATTTATTAATAAATAAAATTTTATATTATATTTATATAATAAAATATACTTTTATATATATTAAGTAATAAAATTTATAGGGTTCATTTAATATTATAAAGATAATATGATAGGTATTATTAAAGTAAGTTATTACACGTAGTAAAATATGTTTGTATCAAATATTTATTTGATAAAATAATATCTATAATGATAGTAAGTAAAGTTGTATTATTTTGTAATAATAATTATTATTATAAAAATATCAATATTTATAATTACTAAGATGACATTATGATAAAACGATAATTCTAATTATGATAACTTTAATATTTACGATAATTTTTAATATTATCTTTAAAATAATAATTCTATTTAAAATAATAATAATATTAATGATATTTTATAGTAACAATGACATTTCTATTAAAATAATAATTTTTGTTAAAATGATAGTTTTAATACTAGCGATAATTTTAATAATAATAGTAATGATTAAAATAATAAGAACGATAATTTTATCTAAATCAATATCTTATAATATTTTAATTTTATCATGATACTCTTACCCATTATTTCCTAATCGTTTCGTTTAATAGCTTTTAATCGTCTTTTATATCGTGTTCGTAATAATGATAATAATAGTAATCAAAATAATTAGGTGTTACAGATATTTATTTTAATTACACTAATATTAATAATCATAGTTACTATAACATTATTAACGATAATACTAATAATTATCTTAATGATAATTTAGTAATAATAATAATAACAATAACAATAACCATTTTTAAATAATGATATATATATATATTAATAATGATAATAATAATAATAATACCAATAATAATAATAATAATAATAATAATAATAATAATAATAATAATAATAATAATAATAATAATAAT
Organism: Rutidosis leptorrhynchoides; assembly: GCF_046630445.1. Taxonomy (NCBI): domain Eukaryota; kingdom Viridiplantae; phylum Streptophyta; class Magnoliopsida; order Asterales; family Asteraceae; genus Rutidosis; species Rutidosis leptorrhynchoides. The sequence goes on from NC_092338.1 coordinate 291,352,693, forward strand.
AATAATAATAATAATTGGATAATAATAATAATACTAATTATAACTTTAACGATAATAACGATAGTAATAATAAAAAAAATAACAATTTTTAATGATAAATTCTTTTATTGATAAAGATAATGATAATAATAATAAGATAAAACTAGAACGACGATAATAACGACGATAATAATAATCATTTTTAATAATAATAATACAAAAATTCGATGGACTATAACTTCAAATCCGTTCATCGAAATCATTCGATATCTAAATGAAAAGTTCTTAATTTTTCGCTAGCTTTCCAACGATATGCATATCTTATACCTTATCTCAGTCGCATATATAACTAATTCAGGATTCAACATAACCTAACTAAAGGCAATATCAAAAGTACAAACATGCATAATCCTATATACTCGAGCACTAGTCAGGGATACACTATTAGTATGTAAAAGTTAAATTATGAGTACTCACGTATCAATATTGAGATTCAATATTGCAGGAAAGGTACGTAGACGCAACGGAGATGATAAACACTATATTGATCTCACGAGCATACCCATGAACCATACCCAATCACCTCCATAGCTATAACCCATAATTTCCTTAATCCAATCCCACTCGAAAAACAATTTCGAAATCACTCGGACAGCATTCTGACGTAATATTTTATGTATACTAATAATATATTGAATTAATACGGAGTAAATATATATATGTAAATCGATTGAGAGAGTTTAGAGAAAAATATTTTCAAGTTTCTTATGAAATAATGAAACCTATTGAATTCTATTTATAATAGATTTTTGAATTATTAAAGTGAATTATTAAAGTATGAATTATTAAAGTGAATTATTAAAGTATGAATTATTAAAGTGAATTATTAAAGTATGAATTATTAAAGTGAATTATTAAAGTATGAATTATTAAAGTGAATTATTAAAGTATGAATTATTAAAGTGAATTATTAAAGTTAAAGTAAAGTAAAAATAAAGTAAAGGTAAAGTTTAAGTATAGTAAAAGTATAAAACTATGTACGTATAAATATATATAATATTAATTTAAATCGTTATATATATTTAATAAAATAAAATATAAATATCGTTATCTTTATCATACTGATTAAGTAATGAGTTGTCAAAAGTGGTTCTAGATATTTATAAAAGTTATATACATTTTAATAATAAAGTTCTTTTTAAACTGAAAACGTTTTTGTACGTTTGAAACTAAATCAAATAAATATAATAATTTTGTTTTCCAAAACCAAATATATTTTTAAGAATCATTTTGTTTAAAGGTTAAAATAATGGAAATCGTTATATCATAAAATATTTTAGAAAAGTAGAATCATATATATTCATAATAGGTTTCAAGTTTTTAAATTACAGTTTGTTGGTGAAGCATGGGATAAAGTTCAAAGATTAAATAAACGTATGAAATCATCTTAATGAAAAATGTCGAGTTACATAACTTGTCGATATCCAACATCTAAGTTATTTACACTTCCCGTTCTTACTTATAAATCAATTTACCATTTTCCGAATGTTGTCAAAAAGAATAGATTTCTTAAATCACAGTGGACCTCATAACATAGACCCGTAATCATATCATAATGTATCTGATAAATCAATCATTTGATATTATCTTCTAATTCCATCGATAAACATATTGAAACAAATACGTTCATGTAAAGTATTATACGTTTAATACTTTATTAATATTCTTAAGTTATAATATATATATACATATATATATACATATATATATACATATATATATACATATTTATTTATATATAACGGTTCTTGAATCGTCGGAATTTGGTCGAGGTTATAATGAATGTATGAACACAATTTAAAATTCTTGAGATTTAACTTAACAAACTTTGCTTATCATGTCGAAATAATATAAAGATAAAGTTTAAATTTGGTTAGAAATTTCCGGGTTGTCACAGTACTGTAGTGACCCGAACTTTTCCATGTTTATATATATTAATTGAGATTGATATTTACATGATTAAATGTTTCCAACATGTTAAGAAATCAAACTTGTTAAGACTTGATTAATTGAAATATGTTTCATATAGACAATTGACCACCCAAGTTGATCGGTGATTCACGAACGTTAAAACTTGTAAAAACTATATGATGACATATATATGGATATATATATAGTTAACATGATACTATGATAAGTAAACATATCATTAAGTATATTAACAATGAACTACATATGTAAAAACAAGACTACTAACTTAATGATTTTTAAACAAGACATATATGTAACGATTATCGTTGTAAAGACATTTAATGTATATATATCATATTAAGAGATATTCATACATGATAATATCATGAAAATATAATAATTTAAAATCTCATTTGATATTATAAACATTGGGTTAACAACATTTAACAAGATCGTTAACCTAAAGGTTTCAAAACAACACTTACATGTAACGACTAACGATGACTTAACGACTCAGTTAAAATGTATATACATGTAGTGTTTTAATATGTATTTATACACTTTTGAAAGACTTAAATACACTTATCAAAATACTTCTACTTAACAAAAATGCTTACAATTACATCCTCGTTCAGTTTCATCAACAATTCTACTCGTATGCACCCGTATTCGTACTCGTACAATACACAGCTTTTAGATGTATGTACTATTGGTATATACACTCCAATGATCAGCTCTTAGCAGCCCATGTGAGTCACCTAACACATGTGGGAACCATCATTTGGCAACTAGCATGAAATATCTCATAAAATTACAAAAATATGAGTAATCATTCATGACTTATTTACATGAAAACAAAATTACATATCCTTTATATCTAATCCATACACCAACGACCAAAAACACCTATAAACACTTTCATTCTTCAATTTTCTTCATCTAATTGATCTCTCTCAAGTTCTATCTTCAAGTTCTAAGTGTTCTTCATATATTCTACAAGTTCTAGTTACATAAAATCAAGAATACTTTCAAGTTTGCTAGCTCACTTCCAATCTTGTAAGGTGATCATCCAACCTCAAGAAATCTTTGTTTCTTATAGTAGGTTATCATTCTAATACAAGGTAATAATCATATTCAAACTTTGGTTCAATTTCTATAACTATAACAATCTTATTTCAAGTGATGATCTTACTTGAACTTGTTTTCGTGTCATGATTCTGCTTCAAGAACTTCGAGCCATCCAAGGATCTGTTGAAGCTAGATCCATTTTTCTCTTTTCCAGTAGGTTTATCCAAGGAACTTAAGGTAGTAATGATGTTCATAACATCATTCAATTCATACATATAAAGCTATCTTATTCGAAGGTTTAAACTTGTAATCACTAGAATATAGTTTAGTTAATTCTAAACTTGTTCGCAAACAAAAGTTAATCCTTCTAACTTGACTTTTATAATCAACTAAACACATGTTCTATATCTATATGATATGCTAACTTAATGATTTAAAACCTGGAGACACGAAAAACACCGTAAAACCGGATTTACGCCGTCGTAGTAACACCGCGGGCTGTTTTGGGTTAGTTAATTAAAAACTATGATAAACTTTGATTTAAAAGTTGTTATTCTGAGAAAATGATTTTTATTATGAACATGAAACTATATCCAAAAATTATGGTTAAACTCAAAGTGGAAGTATGTTTTCTAAAATGGTCATCTAGACGTCGTTCTTTCGACTGAAATGACTACCTTTACAAAAACGACTTGTAACTTATTTTTCCGACTATAAACCTATACTTTTTCTGTTTAGATTCATAAAATAGAGTTCAATATGAAACCATAGCAATTTGATTCACTCAAAACGGATTTAAAATGAAGAAGTTATGGGTAAAACAAGATTGGATAATTTTTCTCATTTTAGCTACGTGAAAATTTGTAACAAATCTATTCCAACCATAACTTAATCAACTTGTATTGTATATTATGTAATCTTGAGATACCATAGACACGTATACAATGTTTTGACCTATCATGTCGACACATCTATATATATTTCGGAACAACCATAGACACTCTATATGTGAATGTTGGAGTTAGCTATACAGGGTTGAGGTTGATTCCAAAATATATATAGTTTGAGTTGTGATCAATACTGAGATACGTATACACTGGGTCGTGGATTGATTCAAGATAATATTTATCTATTTATTTCTGTACATCTAACTGTGGACAACTAGTTGTAGGTTACTAACGAGGACAGCTGACTTAATAAACTTAAAACATCAAAATATATTAAAAGTGTTGTAAATATATTTTGAACATACTTTGATATATATGTATATATTGTTATAGGTTCGTGAATCAACCAGTGGCCAAGTCTTACTTCCCGACGAAGTAAAAATCTGTGAAAGTGAGTTATAGTCCTACTTTTAAAATCTAATATTTTTGGGATGAGAATACATGCAGGTTTTATAAATGATTTACAAAATAGACACAAGTACGTGAAACTACATTCTATGGTTGAATTATCGAAATCGAATATGCCCCTTTTTATTAAGTCTGGTAATCTAAGAATTAGGGAACAGACACCCTAATTGACGCGAATCCTAAAGATAGATCTATTGGGCCTAACAAACCCCATCCAAAGTACCGGATGCTTTAGTACTTCGAAATTTATATCATATCCGAAGGGTGTCCCGGAATGATGGGGATATTCTTATATATGCATCTTGTTAATGTCGGTTACCAGGTGTTCACCATATGAATGATTTTTATCTCTATGTATGGGGTGTGTATTGAAATATGAAATCTTGTGGTCTATTATTATGATTTGATATATATAGGTTAAACCTATAACTCACCAACATTTTTGTTGACGTTTTAAGCATGTTTATTCTCAGGTGATTATTAAGAGCTTCCGCTGTCGCATACTTAAATAAGGACGAGATTTGGAGTCCATGCTTGTATGATATTGTGTAAAAACTGCATTCAAGAAACTTATTTTGTTGTAACATATTTGTATTGTAAACCATTATATAATGGTCGTGTGTAAACAGGATATTTTAGATTATCATTATTTGATAATCTACGTAAAGCTTTTTAAACCTTTATTAATGAAATAAAGGTTATGGTTTGTTTTAAAATGAATGCAGTCTTTGAAAAACGTCTCATATAGAGGTCAAAACCTCGCAACGAAATCAATTAATATGGAACGTTTTTAATCAATAAGAACGGGACATTTCAGTTGGTATCCGAGCGTTGGTCTTAGAGAACCAGAATTTTGCATTAGTGTGTCTTATCGAGTTTGTTAGGATGCATTAGTGAGTCTGGACTTCGACCGTGTTTACTTGAAAAATGATTGCTTAACAAATTTTGTTGGAAACTATATATTTTTAACATGTGAATATTATGTGATATATTAATCTCTTAACACGTTTGATATTATGTGATAGATGTCTACCTCTAGAACAAGTCCCATTGACTCACCTAATAATAATGAAGAGTCAAATGTAAATTGGAATGATTCGTGAACTGATTCACAAGTTCCCGAAGAGGAACCGGAAGAAGAGTCGGAACCAGAAGAAGAATCGGAACCGGAAGAAGAATCAGAACCGGATGAAGAAATAGAACCGGTGGGGGAAATAATAAAACGGTTAAGTAAAAGAAAATCCTCAACCAACCGACCAAGGTTAATTATGGTCAATGGTGTTTCCGCCAAGGAAGCAAAATATTGGGAGGATTACCAATTCTCCGATGAATCGGATTCCGACGAGAATTCTGATGATGTTATAGAAATTACCCCAACTGAATTTAAAAAGGCAAAAGAAAATAATAAGGGAAAGGGCATAAAAATAGAGAAATCTAATTCCAACCCCGATGAACTTTATATGTATCGTCAACCCCCGAAGTCCTTAAGTTGTAACAATGACCCGGGAACCTCTAAACCACCAGGTTTTTCTAAACCAATGTGGATAACGACGGCTCGTATTAGGGGAACATCATATATCCCTAGAAACTTGGCAAAACGAACCAAAACCGAAGAAGAAGAAACAAGCGAGTCGGAATAAGATAGTTGTATTCGTGTGGTGTAATATATGTAATATAGTGTGCTTATGCTTTATGATATATGTAAAAATTGCTTGTATTAATAAGTATTTTTTTATGAATCTAACTCTTGTTCTATTTTACAGTATAAAAACACAAAATGGATAGACAACCCAATATTTTAAGAGACCTACCCGGAGACATGATTGATGAAATCTTGTCTAGAGTCGGTCAGAATTCTTCGGCACAACTATTTAAGGCGAGATCAGTTTGTAAGACATTCGAAGAACATTCCAAGAATGCCTTAATTTATAAAAGGCTTTCGTTTGAAAGATGGGGGATATCACATTGGGAAATCCATAAGTTACGATGTGTTTACTTTGACGCATATATTGCGGGGAACCCAAATGCTATTTTACGCAATGGGTTAAGAAATTATTTTGACTCAATATATCCGAATATTGGACTTCGTGATTTAGAAAAAGCGGCTAACATGCAACATAAAGAAGCATGTTATGCTTACGGATTAGTAATGTTCGCTTCTCACCAAAGTGAGAACAAGAACATCGGGCTACAACTATTAAACAAAACGTTCCCACAAGTGACGGAGTCGGTAATTGGGGTAAGAAATGAGGTTTTTAGATTGTTACGGGACTGTTGGACATTACGTAACCCTCGTCCCTTTGACGACGTTACAACACGCTGTCTTATCAACGGCCATAACGGTTATGTTCCACAAGACCAAGGATGGGAAGTAATCCTAGTAAAACCAGAATGCATGACTTGTTTCTGGACGTATGAATTACGTGTCTTTATTGCCTTTGCTGAACGACTTGTGTACTAGCTAGAATTATCTTCACAACCATCTTGTATCAAATTTATTGTGTGCTATATTTCATGCTATATGTAAAATAAGCGGTATTGTAAGTTTGTAAAATATTGTGTAAAAGTTTGAACGCGAAATATTATTATAATCAGTTTTTCATATAGAATTGTAGTAGTTGAATTGTATATTAGCTACTAAGTATGAACTTAACGGGTAGGTACTACCCGAATTTAAACTTATAAAACGCTAATATGAAGAAAAAGCTTTTATAAATGAGTTCATATTATGCTACGAAATACTATTAACTACTCTTAATATTCTGTATGATTAACTTGTTCCATTTGACTATTTTGAAGGAAATGGCACCGATTACTCGACACACCGTGAATATGAATGAAGAGGAATTCCGTACTTTTCTAGCTTCAAACATAGCCGCAGTACAGGCTGCGCTACATACCAACAATAACCTTGGATCTAGCAGTACAGGAAATCGTGTAGGATGCACCTACAAAGAATTCACTGCCTGCAAACCTTTGGAATTTGATGGAACCGAAGGACCGATCGGATTGAAACGGTGGACCGAGAAGGTCGAATCGGTGTTTGCCATAAGTAAGTGTACTGAAGAGGACAAAGTGAAGTACGCTACGCATACCTTCACAGGTTCTGCGTTAACATGGTGGAATACCTATCTAGAGCAAGTGGGACAAGACGATGCGTACGCACTACCGTGGTCAGCATTCAAGCACTTGATGAACGAGAAGTACCGTCCCAGAACCGAGGTCAATAAGCTCAAGACAGAACTTAGAGGGTTACGAACCCAAGGATTTGATATTACCACGTATGAAAGACGATTCACAGAATTGTGCCTATTGTGTCCGGGAGCGTTCGAAGATGAGGAAGAGAAGATATAAGTTCACACGAGCCCGCCTCCATACAACAGGCATGTAGAATGGCTCACAAACTAGTGAACCAGATTGAAGAAAGAATTAAAGAATAGACTGCTGAAGAGGCCAATGTGAAGCAAGTCAAAAGAAAGTGGGAGGAAAACGGTGATAAGAATCACCAATACAACAACAACAGCAATTACAACAATAATCGCAACAATTATCCCAACAATCGCAACATCAATCGCAACTACAACAAACGGCCCAACAACAACAACAACAACAACAACAACAACAACAGCAACTACAACAATCATCCCAACAACAATAATAACCGCAACAACAACAACAATCAGAAGCAGCTATGCCAAAGGTGTGAAAAGTATCACTCGGGGTTTTGCACCAAATTTTGCAACAAGTGTAAAAGAAATGGTCATAGCGCGGCGAAGTGTGAGGTCTACGGACCAGGGGTTAATAGAACAAAAGGAACAAATGGTGTCGGAACGAGTAATGGCGGAGCAAGTAGTGTCAGAGCAAGTTATGCCAATGTAGTTTGTTATAAATGTGGAAAACCGGGCCACATTATTAGAAATTTCCCGAACCAGGAGAACACGAATGGACAAGGCCGCGGAAGAGTTTTCAATATTAATGCGGCAGAGGCACAGGAAGACCCGGAGCTTGTTACGGGTACGTTTCTTATTGACAATAAATCTGCTTACGTTTTATTTGATTCGGGTGCGGATAGAAGCTATATGAGTAGAGATTTTTGTGCTAAATTAAGTTGTCCATTGACGCCTTTGGATAGTAAATTTTTACTCGAATTAGCAAATGGTAAATTAATTTCAGCAGATAATATATGTCGGAATCGAGAAATTAAACTGGTTAGCGAAACATTTAAGATTGATTTGATACCAGTAGAGTTAGGGAGTTTTGATGTGATAATCGGTATGGACTGGTTGAAAGAAGTGAAAGCAGAGATCGTTTGTTACAAAAATGCAATTCGCATTATACGAGAAAAAGGAAAACCCTTAATGGTGTACGGAGAAAAGGGCAACACGAAGCTACATCTTATTAGTAATTTGAAGGCACAAAAACTAATAAGAAAAGGTTGCTATGCTGTTCTAGCACACGTCGAGAAAGTACAAACGGAAGAAAAGAGCATCAATGATGTTCCCATCGCAAAAGAATTTCTCGATGTATTTCCGAAAGAATTACCGAGATTACCCCCACATCGATCCGTTGAATTTCAAATAGATCTTGTACCAGGAGCTGCACCAATAGCTCGTGCTCCTTACAGACTCGCACCCAGCGAGATGAAAGAACTGCAAAGTCAATTACAAGAACTTTTAGAGCGTGGTTTCATTCGACCAAGCACATCACCATGGGGAGCTCCTGTTTTGTTTGTCAAGAAGAAAGATGGTACATTCAGGTTATGTATCGACTACCGAGAGTTGAACAAACTTACCATCAAGAACCGCTACCCACTACCGAGAATCGACGACTTATTTGATCAACTACAAGGCTCGTCTGTTTATTCAAAGATTGACTTACGTTCCGGGTATCATCAAATGCGGGTGAAAGAAGATGATATTCCAAAGACTGCTTTCAGAACACGTTACGGTCATTACGAGTTTATGGTTATGCCGTTTGGTTTAACTAATGCACCAGCTGTGTTCATGGACCTTATGAACCGAGTGTGTGGACCATACCTTGACAAGTTTGTCATTGTTTTCATTGATGACATACTTATTTACTCAAAGAATGACCAAGAACACGCTGAACATTTGAGAAAGGTGTTAGAAGTATTGAGGAAGGAAGAATTGTACGCTAAGTTTTCAAAGTGTGCATTTTGGTTGGAAGAAGTTCAATTCCTCGGTCACATAGTGAACAAAGAACGTATTAAGGTGGATCCGGCAAAGATAGAAACTGTTGAAAAGTGGGAAACCCCGAAAACTTCGAAACACATACGCCAGTTTTTAGGACTAGCTGGTTACTACAGAAGGTTCATCCAAGACTTTTCCAGAATAGCAAAACCCTTGACTGCATTAACGCATAAAGGGAAGAAATTTGAATGGAATGATGAACAAGAGAAAGCGTTTCAGTTATTGAATAAAAAGCTAACTACGGCACCTATATTGTCATTGCCTGAAGGGAATGATGATTTTGAGATTTATTGTGACGCATCAAAGCAAGGTCTCGGTTGTGTATTAATGCAACGAACGAAGGTGATTGCTTATGCGTCTAGACAATTGAAGATTCACGAACAAAATTATACGACGCATGATTTGGAATTAGGCGCGGTTGTTTTTGCATTAAAGACTTGGAGGCACTACTTATATGGGGTCAAAAGTATTATATATACCGACCACAAAAGTCTTCAACACATATTTAATCAGAAACAACTGAATATGAGGCAGCGTAGGTGGATTGAATTGTTGAATGATTACGACTTTGAGATTCGTTACCACCCGGGGAAGGCAAATGTGGTAGCCGATGCCTTGAGCAGGAAGGACAGAGAACCCATTCGAGTAAAATCTATGAATATAATGATTCATAATAACCTTACTACTCAAATAAAGGAGGCGCAACAAGGAGTTTTAAAAGAGGGAAATTTAAAGGATGAAATACCCAAGGGATCGGAGAAGCATCTTAATATTCGGGAAGACGGAACCCGGTATAGGGCTGAAAGGATTTGGGTACCAAAATTTGGAGATATGAGAGAAATGGTACTTAGAGAAGCTCATAAAACCAGATACTCAATACATCCTGGAACGGGAAAGATGTACAAGGATCTCAAGAAACATTTTTGGTGGCCGGGTATGAAAGCCGATGTTGCTAAATATGTAGGAGAATATTTGACGTGTTCTAAGGTCAAAGCTGAGCATCAGAAACCATCAGGTCTACTTCAACAACCCGAAATCCCGGAATGGAAATGGGAAAACATTACCATGGATTTCATCACTAAATTGACAAGGACTGCAAGTGGTTTTGATACTATTTGGGTAATAGTTGATCGTCTCACCAAATCAGCACACTTCCTGCCAATAAGAGAAGATGACAAGATGGAGAAGTTAGCACGACTGTATTTGAAGGAAGTCATCTCCAGACATGGAATACCAATCTCTATTATCTCTGATAGGGATGGTAGATTTATTTCAAGATTCTGGCAGACATTACAGCAAGCATTAGGAACTCGTCTAGACATGAGTACTGCCTATCATCTACAAACTGATGGGCAGAGTGAAAGGACAATACAAACGCTTGAAGACATGCTACGAGCATGTGTTATTGATTTCGGAAACAGTTGGGATCGACATCTACCGTTAGCAGAATTTTCCTACAACAACAGCTACCATTCAAGCATTGAGATGGCGCCGTTTGAAGCACTTTATGGTAGAAAGTGCAGGTCTTCGATTTGTTGGAGTGAAGTGGGGGATAGACAAATTACGGGTCCGGAGATTATACAAGAAACTACCGAGAAGATCATCCAAATTCAACAACGGTTGAAAACCGCCCAAAGTCGACAAAAGAGCTACGCTGACATTAAAAGAAAAGATATAGAATTTGAAATTGGAGAGATGGTCATGCTTAAAGTTGCACCTTGGAAAGGCGTTGTTCGATTTGGTAAACGAGGGAAATTAAATCCAAGGTATATTGGACCATTCAAGATTATTGATCGTGTCGGACCAGTAGCTTACCGACTTGAGTTACCTCAACAACTCGCGGCTATACATAACACTTTCCACGTCTCGAATTTGAAGAAATGTTTTGCTAAAGAAGATCTCACTATTCCATTAGATGAAATCCAAATCAACGAAAAACTTCAATTCATCGAAGAACCCGTCGAAATAATGGATCGTGAGGTTAAAAGACTTAAGCAAAACAAGATACCAATTGTTAAGGTTCGATGGAATGCTCGTAGAGGACCCGAGTTCACCTGGGAGCGTGAAGATCAGATGAAGAAGAAATACCCGCATCTATTTCCAGAAGATTCGTCAACACCTTCAACAGCTTAAAATTTCGGGACGAAATTTATTTAACCGGTAGGTACTGTAGTGACCCGAACTTTTCCATGTTTATATATATTAATTGAGATTGATATTTACATGATTAAATGTTTCCAACATGTTAAGAAATCAAACTTGTTAAGACTTGATTAATTGAAATATGTTTCATATAGACAATTGACCACCCAAGTTGATCGGTGATTCACGAACGTTAAAACTTGTAAAAACTATATGATGACATATATATGGATATATATATAGTTAACATGATACTATGATAAGTAAACATATCATTAAGTATATTAACAATGAACTACATATGTAAAAACAAGACTACTAACTTAATGATTTTTAAACGAGACATATATGTAACGATTATCGTTGTAAAGACATTTAATGTATATATATCATATTAAGAGATATTAATACATGATAATATCATGATAATATAATAATTTAAAATCTCATTTGATATTATAAACATTGGGTTAACAACATTTAACAAGATCGTTAACCTAAAGGTTTCAAAACAACACTTACATGTAACGACTAACGATGACTTAACGACTCAGTTAAAATGTATATACATGTAGTGTTTTAATATGTATTTATACACTTTTGAAAGACTTAAATACACTTATCAAAATACTTCTACTTAACAAAAATGCTTACAATTACATCCTCGTTCAGTTTCATCAACAATTCTACTCGTATGCACCTGTATTCGTACTCGTACAATACACAGCTTTTAGATGTATGTACTATTGGTATATACACTCCAATGATCAGCTCTTAGCAGCCCATGTGAGTCACCTAACACATGTGGGAACCATCATTTGGCAACTAGCATGAAATATCTCATAAAATTACAAAAATATGAGTAATCATTCATGACTTATTTACATGAAAACAAAATTACATATCCTTTATATCTAATCCATACACCAATGACCAAAAACACCTACAAACACTTTCATTCTTCAATTTTCTTCATCTAATTGATCTCTCTCAAGTTCTATCTTCAAGTTCTAAGTGTTCTTCATATATTCTACAAGTTCTAGTTACATAAAATCAAGAATACTTTCAAGTTTGCTAGCTCACTTCCAATCTTGTAAGGTGATCATCCAACCTTAAGAAATCTTTATTTCTTACAGTAGGTTATCATTCTAATACAAGGTAATAATCATATTCAAACTTTGGTTCAATTTCTATAACTATAACAATCTTATTTTAAGTGATGATCTTACTTGAACTTGTTTTCGTGTCATGATTCTGCTTCAAGAACTTCGAGCCATCCAAGGATCTGTTGAAGCTAGATCCATTTTTCTATTTTCCAGTAGGTTTATCCAAGGAACTTAAGGTAGTAATGATGTTCATAACATCATTCGATTCATACATATAAAGCTATCTTATTCGAAGGTTTAAACTTGTAATCACTAGAACATAGTTTAGTTAATTCTAAACTTGTTCGCAAACAAAAGTTAATCCTTCTAACTTGACTTTTAAAATCAACTAAACACATGTTATATATCTATATGATATGCTAACTTAATGATTTAAAACCTGGAGACACGAAAAACACCGTAAAACCGGATTTACGCCGTCGTAGTAACACCGCGGGCTGTTTTGGGTTAGTTAATTAAAAACTATGATAAACTTTGATTTAAAAGTTGTTATTCTGAGAAAATGATTTTTATTATAAACATGAAACTATATCCAAAAATTATGGTTAAACTCAAAGTGGAAGTATGTTTTCTAAAATGGTCATCTAGACGTCGTTCTTTCGACTGAAATGACTACCTTTACAAAAATGACTTGTAACTTATTTTTTTGACTATAAACCTATACTTTTTCTGTTTATATTCATAAAATAGAGTTCAATATGAAACCATAGCAATTTGATTCACTCAAAACGGATTTAAAATGAAGAAGTTATGGGTAAAACAAGATTGGATAATTTTTCTCATTTTAGCTACGTGAAAATTTGTAACAAATCTATTCCAACCATAACTTAATCAACTTGTATTGTATATTATGTAATCTTGAGATACCATAGACACGTATACAATGTTTCGACCTATCATGTCGACACATCTATATATATTTCGGAACAACCATAGACACTCTATATGTGAATGTTGGAGTTAGCTATACAGGGTTGAGGTTGATTCCAAAATATATATAGTTTGAGTTGTGATCAATACTGAGATACGTATACACTGGGTCATGGATTGATTCAAGATAATATTTATCTATTTATTTCTGTACATCTAACTGTGGACAACTAGTTGTAGGTTACTAACGAGGACAGCTGACTTAATAAACTTAAAACATCAAAATATATTAAAAGTGTTGTAAATATATTTTGAACATACTTTGATATATATGTATATATTGTTATAGGTTCGTGAATCAACCAGTGGCCAAGTCTTACTTCCCGACGAAGTAAAAATCTGTGAAAGTGAGTTATAGTCCCACTTTTAAAATCTAATATTTTTGGGATGAGAATACATGCAGGTTTTATAAATGATTTACAAAATAGACACAAGTACGTGAAACTACATTCTATGGTTGAATTATCGAAATCGAATATGCCCCTTTTTATTAAGTCTGGTAATCTAAGAATTAGGGAACAGACACCCTAATTGACGCGAATCCTAAAGATAGATCTATTGGGCCTAACAAACCCCATCCAAAGTACCGGATGCTTTAGTACTTCGAAATTTATATCATATCCGAAGGGTGTCCCGGAATGATGGGGATATTCTTATATATGCATCTTGTTAATGTCGGTTACCAGGTGTTCACCATATGAATGATTTTTATCTCTATGTATGGGGTGTGTATTGAAATATGAAATCTTGTGGTCTATTATTATGATTTGATATATATAGGTTAAACCTATAACTCACCAACATTTTTGTTGACGTTTTAAGCATGTTTATTCTCAGGTGATTATTAAGAGCTTCCGCTGTCGCATACTTAAATAAGGACGAGATTTGGAGTCCATGCTTGTATGATATTGTGTAAAAACTGCATTCAAGAAACTTATTTTGTTGTAACATATTTGTATTGTAAACCATTATGTAATGGTCGTGTGTAAATAGGATATTTTAGATTATCATTATTTGATAATCTACGTAAAGCTTTTTAAACCTTTATTGATGAAATAAAGGTTATGGTTTGTTTTAAAATGAATGCAGTCTTTGAAAAACGTCTCATATAGAGGTCAAAACCTCGCAACGAAATCAATTAATATGGATTTAATAATAATCTTTGATGAACTCAATGACTCGAATGCAACGTTCTTCGAAATATGCTATGAAAGACTCCAAATAATATCTTTAAAATGAGCAAATGCACAGCGGAAGATTTCTTTAACACCTGAGAATAAACATGCTTTAAAGTGTCAACCAAAAGGTTGGTGAGTTCATTAGTTTATCATAATCATTTATTTCCATCATTTTAATAGACCACAAGAATTTCATTTCCAGTTCTCATAAATATACGTCCCATGCATAGAGACAAAAATAATCATTCATATGGTGAACACCTGGTAACCGACATTAACTAGATACATATAAGAATATCCCCTATCATTTCGGGATCCTCCTTCGGACATGATATAATTTCGAAGTACTAAAGCATCCGGTACTTTGGATGGGGTTTGTTAGGCCCAATAGATCTATCTTTAGGATTCGCGTCAATTAGGGTGTCTGTTCCCTAATTCTTAGATTACCAGACTTTAATAAAAAGGGGCATATTCAATTTCGATAATTCAACCATAGAATGTAGTTTCAATTACTTGTGTCTATTTCGTCAAACATTTATAAAAGCGCATGTATTCTCAGTCCCAAAAATATAAATGGTAAAAAGGTAAATAAAACTCACCATACTGTATTTCGTAGTAAAAATACATATAACGTCATTGAACAAGTGCAAGGTTGGCCTCGGATTCACGAACCTAAATTAATTATATATATTTATGTGTTGGTCAATATTTGTCTAACAAATTAGGTCAAGTCATAGTGTACCACAATCCTAATGCTCGAGACTAATATGCAAAAGTCAACAAAAGTAAATTTGATTCAAAATAATTTCCAAAAATCTATACATGATTAATATATAGTTTAAATATCGTCGTTTTATATTTTTAAATATTTTTAAAAGATTTATTAGAGTAAATAATATAATTTATTTATTAATAAATAAAATTTTATATTATATTTATATAATAAAATATACTTTTATATATATTAAGTAATAAAATTTATAAGGTTCATTTAATATTATAAAGATAATATGATAGGTATTATTAAAGTAAGTTATTACACGTTGTAAAATATGTTTGTATCAAATATTTATTTGATAAAATAATATCTATAATGATAGTAAGTAAAGTTGTATTATTTTGTAATAATAATTATTATTATAAAAATATTAATATTTATAATTACTAAGATGACATTATGATAAAACGATAATTCTAATTATGATAACTTTAATATTTACGATAATTTTTAATATTATCTTTAAAATAATAATTCTATTTAAAATAATAATAATATTAATGATATTTTATAGTAACAATGACATTTCTATTAAAATGATAATTTTTGTTAAAATGATAGTTTTAATACTAGCGATAATTTTAATAATAATAGTAATGATAAAAATAATAAGAACGATAATTTTATCTAAATCAATATCTTATAATATTTTAATTTCATCATGATACTCTTACCCATTATTTCCTAATCGTTTCGTTTAATAGCTTTTAATCGTCTTTTATATCGTGTTCGTAATAATGATAATAATAGTAATCAAAATAATTAGGTGTTACAAATATTTATTTTAATTACACTAATATTAATAATGATAGTTACTATAACATTATTAACGATAATACTAATAATTATCTTAATGATAATTTAGTAATAATAATAATAACAATAACAATAACCATTTTTAAATAATGATATATATATATTAATAATGATAATAATAATAATAATACCAATAATAATAATAATAATAATAATAATAATAATAATAATAATAATAATAATAATAATAATAATAATAATAATAATAATTGGATAATAATAATAATACTAATTATAACTTTAACGATAATAACGATAGTAATAATAAAAAAATAACAATTTTTAATGATAAATTCTTTTATTGATAAAGATAATGATAATAATAATAAGATAAAACTAGAACGACGATAATAACGACGATAATAATAATCATTTTTAATAATAATAATACAAAAATTCGATGGACTATAACTTCAAATCCGTTCATCGAAATCATTCGATATCTAAATGAAAAGTTCTTAATTTTTCGCTAGCTTTCTAACGATATGCATATCTTATACCTTATCTCAGTCGCATATATAACTAATTCAGGATTCAACATAACCTAACTAAAGGCAATATCAAAAGTACAAACATGCATAATCCTATATACTCGAGCACTAGTCAGGGATACACTATTAGTATGTAAAAGTTAAATTATGAGTACTCACGTATCAATATTGAGATTCAATATTGCAGGAAAGGTACGTAGACGCAACGGAGATGATAAACACTATATTGATCTCACGAGCATACCCATGAACCATACCCAATCACCTCCATAGCTATAACCCATAATTTTCTTAATCCAATCCCACTCGAAAAACAATTTCGAAATCACTCGGACAGCATTCTGACGTAATATTTTATGTATACTAATAATATATTGAAATAATACGGAGTAAATATATTTATGTAAATCGATTGAGAGAGTTTAGAGAAAAATATTTTCAAGTTTCTTATGAAATAATGAAACCTATTGAATTCTATTTATAATAGATTTTTGAATTATTAAAGTGAATTATTAAAGTATGAATTATTAAAGTGAATTATTAAAGTATGAATTATTAAAGTGAATTATAAAAGTATGAATTATTAAAGTGAATTATTAAAGTATGAATTATTAAAGTGAATTATTAAAGTATGAATTATTAAAGTGAATTATTAAAGTTAAAGTAAAGTAAAGGTAAAGTTTAAGTATAGTAAAAGTATAAAACTATGTACGTATAAATATATATAATATTAATTTAAATCGTTATATATATTTAATAAAATAAAATATAAATATCGTTATCTTTATCATACTGGTTAAGTAATGAGTTGTCAAAAGTGGTTCTAGATATTTATAAAAGTTATATACATTTTAATAATAAAGTTCTTTTTAAACTGAAAACGTTTTTGTACGTTTGAAACTAAATCAAATAAATATAATAATTTTGTTTTCCAAAACCAAATATATTTTTAAGAATCATTTTGTTTAAAGGTTAAAATAATGGAAATCGTTATATCATAAAATATTTTAGAAAAGTAGAATCATATATATTCATAATAGGTTTCAAGTTTTTAAATTACAGTTTGTTGGTGAAGCATGGGATAAAGTTCAAAGATTAAATAAACGTATGAAATCATCTTAATGAAAAATGTCGAGTTACATAACTTGTCGATATCCAACATCTAAGTTATTTACACTTCACGTTCTTACTTATAAATCACTTTACCATTTTCCGAATGTTGTCAAAAAGAATAGATTCTCAAGTTATAATATATATATATACATATATATATATACATATATATATACATATATATATATATACATATTTATTTATATATAACGGTTCGTGAATCGTCGGAATTTGGTCGAGGTTATAATGAATGTATGAACACAATTTAAAATTCATGAGATTTAACTTAACAAACTTTGCTTATCGTGTCGAAATAATATAAAGATAAAGTTTAAATTTGGTTAGAAATTTCCGGGTTGTCACAGTACCTACCCGTTAAAGAAATTTCGTCCCGAAATTTGAGTGAAAAGGTCGTGAATGATAATAATTATGTTTTCATGATGCATACAGGCTGAAAATTAGAGTTTTATCATCAGCGAATAATTTGGATAAACAATCCATTTATATGAAGAGTACAAATGAAGCTAACATAGAAGAGTGAAATGAGTAAGTGTAGATTCATCTTATCATTTGACGTAGATATGATTGATTTCCAGATTTCAAGGAATTTGAAGAAAATCTTTGTAATAAGATTTGATTCTCCGGTAACAAAAGGAATTAGGATCCGCTTTAAATGCGATCGTCCATTTTAATTGTTCTGTCGGAGATTTTCTTATAAATTCACCTCCTTCGTTTTCTTACAACTCACACCTTCTGTTGATGCATTTTATGCAAGTCCCTAGACATCTACCCACGTCCATTGCAGGTACAACAGTTTACAGGCCACCATGATCATTCGTTATTATCCTGTCCGTGTTTGTATGTGGTTACAGCAACTGCAGGAACGAGATTTGGATGTTTGACTATGTTAGACTTAGTCAGACGTCCGAGTGAAGCCTCACTCATACGGCTGACAGGCTCATACGCACGGTTGATGCTAAGCTAAGTCACAATTACAACCTAAATGAGAAGACACGAGTGAGTGATCACCCGTACGGCTGATGAAGCCAACTCGTATGTGTGATGGATGAATCGTACGGGTGAGTCAACAGCAGGGGTATATAAAGTCTTATGTTCTTCATTTTAGGTTAAGCCTCTCATTTGTTACACACACTCAGATCTGGTGAGCTCCTCCGATTCTCTCTCAACCCAAATCACCCAGGTGGTGAATAATAGCTCTAGGTGTTGATCTAATCACACTTGATTTAGTTTTGGTATGACTAAATTAATCCCAAAAAGCTTAACCTATTCACTAGAGGGTTTGATTCACTTATTCCGTCATTGTGTGAGTTAAATCTGTTGATTTCTAAGTTCCTAGTCATGTTTCATCACCTTCTATTCTTTTCCCCTCAACTCATATTTTAAAGTATGCATCAATATGCTCCATCCAGTTCTGATTCTCGATATACTTATAACTTTCATATCGATCATTCTTCTTTTTCATCTACTGCCGGAAGAATCTATTTACTTCTACTATACTCTTGGGTTTATAGTGTTTCTAGTTCTCCCGTGTCTTTATATTGCTATATGCATCGATATATATGGTTTATAATTTTTGGTTTGTCGTTGGGCTTTATATCTTCCCTTATATTTCAAAGTCTCTATTTCTATCTTCTATAATCATTATCATCCACAGTTAATGCTCTCTTTTATTTGCTGCAATTTATACCCCAATTTCTATTTCGGAGTTTTGTCCTTTCGTTTCTTCTTCTTGCGATTAAGCACCGCTTGTAATGCTCCAGAATTCACAGATATGAATTTCGGAATGAACATTGTTAATGTTCTAGGAAGGAAATTGTGATAGCACGATCTTGACTTGTCAAATTACTAGAATACCTTGAAAAAGGCCGAATCATCAAGAAATATTTTCTTGATATTTTAGAGGTTAAATAGAATACAAGAGTCGTATAACATGGCACATGATGATGTTATGATCTGTGAATCATCACATTTCTTTTAGAAACTCAGCATGAATTACTGTAATATAATCACGTTGATCAAGTGTCATTATATTATACTAACTCATGCTTCAGTTTCCAACACTACTTCAAAAACATTCATATTTTAAACTCAAAGGTTTACAGAGTATAGGAACTAAACAGTTTCCTTTTTGATGTAATACAGATAGCGCAAAGAGATAAATGATTCCAGATAAGAATAGTTATGGAAATATCTTCAGAAATATGGAGGATATTTATAATGAAAGATACGATGATATCTTAGAATTTCTAATATCAGAGGATGATGAAGAATATTGTCTGTAAGGGTTTAGTGTCAGGAGCAAGGTATTCGTTAATGACTTTAGTAGACACTGAATCATTTGGATTCTTTGAAGGCAGGTTCAGTCTTTGTGATTTGTCCACAGCCTCCTTCATACTTTGCTCAATCCGTTTTCCAGTTCCAAAACTTCTCTATTTCTGAGCTTTGTTAATACACTAATCTTTATCATCAAACTTTTTACTGCTAAGGTCGTTTACAGTTTTTGTTGCTTCATCAGCATTTCGAGAACTAGTTTGCGGTTCAGAGTGTTTTTCAGAAGCTTCACATTCAAAGTATGTAAGCCTTGGAAATAGACGTTATGTATAACTGTTGGCGTCAACATGCTGTGAGATTTCAAAATACTGATTGCTAATTCCCAATGATTCGTATGGTAATTCTCGTTACAAGAGGCAGATGAGTAAATGATGAGGTTTCGATAAATATAAAGATTCTTCGGAATGCCCAAGATCAGTGAAGTTGTTGGTAAGTTTATTGCTAATGTGGTGGAATATGAAAGGTTATCCGGTAACAAAAGGGTAATCACATATATCAAAATTATGATAACGCTACTCCGAATGAAAAAATTGAGTTGTCTTGCTGGAGCTGTGATATAATTTGCTACTTTGCAAAGGAATTGCAAGGTTATTTTGGCTAATAAATGCCAAAAGATCTGACACAGATATGTGTTGAATTATGACTTTGGTTTCGTGAGCTTTTTAAGTACATAACTGTGGGTAATATGTGGTTGGATCATCATCTCGATTGCTCATTATTTGAAGTGTCTTCAGAGATTTTTGAAGGGTTTGAACACAGATTGTAATCGTTTGTATACATTTGATGTTCTAACACACTTTTGAAGTCAAAGTATAGCTTTGAAAGATGTAGGAATCTAAAAGTGATGGTACCGGTTATATCTCGAATTGAATTCTGAGATTTTAAAATCAGAATATGTAATTGGGTTTGAATGAGTATGGTTGTTTTGATTTCTATGAAAGAATGTATATTATTGTGAAAGTAGGAAGTATAATTGATAATTTGCTTAATCTGGTTCGAAGAATGTAACATATTAATTGTGAATTTATATATATCTCTCGGGTATTACCTGCCCGTTAAAAAATTTTCACAATTAATATTTTGTACATAAGAATTTTATTACAGTCTTTATGAAAATATATATGTATATATTCTCCTCAGATGTAACATAGATTTTAATGAGTTAATACTAAATTAAACTCATTCGATTTACGGTTGGAACTAGAATTGAATAATTCCTTGAAGGCTTTAGAGGTTACATAAGTATTTCTTCAATAATATTGAAATTATGAATCAATACTTCGTTATTTGTTGAGATGTGATGTTGGTTTTCGTTAAATTCTTGTGAACTTCGCAAAGTACGAATGATGTTATCTGAAAAGTTTCGGTTACATCAATGATGAAGTGTGAAATCAAATATATACTTGAGTTATTAGGAATTGGAACTTGTTGAATTGAGACAGAGATTGTAGTTAACGATGGTTAAGTTGCGGGCGAGGGACGTACATTATTGCATATTTGTAATATGAATTAACCGAGTAGTTAAGATTCACACACAATAGCTTAGAACGGAAAGATTTATTTTTTATTTCAAAATATATATATATATAAAATATATATATAATTTCTTCAGAGGGAATGAGTTAATTCTTCATAACTTGTTGATACAATATACACGTTATTGATTCGTAATGATGTCCACAGTGATTCTTGAACTGACGGAGTTTGTGATGTTATAGGTGTTGTTGATTCTGATATTGACTGTACTGACGATGCTGGTGACGTTGACGGTACTGTTGATGCTGTTGGTAAAACAAATTTAACTTGTTAATCACACACCATTTTTTTCAGGGTTTCTACTCTTCCTTCTATCTTTTTGGTTCGCTTAACTGATTTATGGCTAGGGCTAGATTAGATAATCTCTAAGACTTTAGAGATTATATAATCGCCGCGGAATGTTTCTCCAATGAAGTTATGAATTAATACTTCGTCAGTTATTGTTGTTGGTACTCCTTGGTATCTATGGTGCGTATGACGTTGATGCTCGTGGGACAGATTGTGAAGTTGAGGTTTACAACGCGGTTGTGGTTGGAGGTGGTAATGGTACTGTTGGGGTTGATGATGGTGGTACTGGTTATGCTGCTGGTGCTGCTGCTGGTGTTTGTAATCTCTGCACCATATTCTCCAAATCCACTACCCGAGCGCGAAGTTCGTTGACTTCTTCTATTATTCCAGGATGATTGTCGGCCAGAACGAGCGGATAAATAAAATTTAGAATTTGATGTAGTATATAATCGTGACGAGATACCCTGGAAATGAGAGAGAAAATGGTGTCTCGAACAGGTTCGCCGGTAAGTGCTTCAGGTTCTTCGCCAAGAGGGCAATGTGGTGGATGGAAAGGATCGCCTTCTTCTTGTTTCCAATGATTGAGGAGGCTACGAACTCATCCCCAATTCATCCAGAATAGGTGATGACTGATTGGTTGATCCATTCCGGTCACACTGCTTTCGGAGCTTGAGTGAGATTCCATTTCGGAATCCGAGTGACTTGTACTGATGACAAATTCCATTTCGTACGATTGGATAAAGGATTTTCGATATAAAATGATTTTTCGGCTATCGGGTGGTATTCTATTTACATAGGATATCTATATATAGAGATCAAAAGATTTCATAGATTACGGAGGAATTTGCGGGATATGTCAGGCAAAGTTTAAAGTAACAGATACGATAAGATATGATTTAGCAGATACGCTAAGATATGAATTTTGTCTATACACTACTCATGCAATTAATATAGCAAGATGTGTCTAGACTAATAATGATAAGCAGGTAATTTCTTGTGGATGATAAGCAGATGATTTCTGACTAGAAATGATAAGCAAAACTTTTGACATGCAGACACGGTCGAAGTCCAGACTCACTAATGCATCCTAAAGACTTATCAGTTAGACACACTAATGCAGACCTGGTTCGCTAAGACCACCGCTCTGATACCAACTGAAAGGACCTGTTCATATATATTATAAACGATTCACAATAGTTGATTACATTGCGAGGTATTTGACCTCTATATGATACATTTTACAAACATTGCATTCGTTTTTAAAAGACAATCTTTCTTTACATCAAAAATTGACAGGCATGCATACCATTTCATAATATCCACTATCCAACTATAAATTGATTTAATAATAATCTTTGATGAACTCAATGACTCGAATGTAACTTTCTTCGAAATATGCTATGAAAGACTCCAAGTAATATCTTTAAAATGAGCAAATGCACAGCGGAAGATTTCTTTAACACCTGAGAATAAACATGCTTTAAAGTGTCAACCAAAAGGTTGGTGAGTTCATTAGTTTATCATAATCATTTATTTCCATCATTTTAATAGACCACAAGAATTTCATTTCCAGTTCTCATAAATATACGTCCCATGCATAGAGACAAAAAATAATCATTCATATGGTGAACACCTGGTAACCGACATTAACTAGATACATATAAGAATATCCCCTATCATTCCGGGATCCTCCTTCGGACATGATATAATTTCGAAGTACTAAAGCATCCGGTACTTTGGATGGGGTTTGTTAGGCCCAATAGATCTATCTTTAGGATTCGCGTCAATTAGGGTGTCTGTTCCCTAATTCTTAGATTACCAGACTTTAATAAAAAGGGGCATATTCGATTTCGATAATTCAACCATAGAATGTAGTTTCAATTACTTGTGTCTATTTCGTCAAACATTTATAAAAGCGCATGTATTCTCAGTCCCAAAAATATAAAGGGTAAAAAGGTAAATAAAACTCACCATACTGTATTTCGTAGTAAAAATACATATAACGTCATTGAACAAGTGCAAGGTTGGCCTCGGATTCACGAACCTAAATTAATTATATATATTTATGTGTTGGTCAATATTTGTCTAACAAATTAGGTCAAGTCATAGTGTACCACAATCCTAATGCTCGAGACTAATATGCAAAAGTCAACAAAAGTAAATTTGACTCAAAATAATTTCCAAAAATCTATACATGATTAATATATAGTTTAAATATCGTCGTTTTATATTTTTAAATATTTTTAAAAGATTTATTAGAGTAAATAATATAATTTATTTATTAATAAATAAAATTTTATATTATATTTATATAATAAAATATACTTTTATATATATTATACTTTTATATATATTAAGTAATAAAATTTATAGGGTTCATTTAATATTATAAAGATAATATGATAGGTATTATTAAAGTAAGTTATTACACGTAGTAAAATATGTTTGTATCAAATATTTATTTGATAAAATAATATCTATAATGATAGTAAGTAAAGTTGTATTATTTTGTAATAATAATTATTATTATAAAAATATCAATATTTATAATTACTAAGATGACATTATGATAAAACGATAATTCTAATTATGATAACTTTAATATTTACGATAATTTTTAATATTATCTTTAAAATAATAATTCTATTTAAAATAATAATAATATTAATGATATTTTATAGTAACAATGACATTTCTATTAAAATGATAATTTTTGTTAAAATGATAGTTTTAATACTAGCGACAATTTTAATAATAATAGTAATGATAAAAATAATAAGAACGATAATTTTATCTAAATCAATATCTTATAATATTTTAATTTCATCATGATACTCTTACCCATTATTTCCTAATTGTTTCGTTTAATAGCTTTTAATCGTCTTTTATATCGTGTTTGTAATAATGATAATAATAGTAATCAAAATAATTAGGTGTTACAGATATTTATTTTAATTACACTAATATTAATAATGATAGTTACTATAACATTATTAACGATAATACTAATAATTATCTTAATGATAATTTAGTAATAATAATAATAACAATAACAATAACCATTTTTAAATAATGATATATATATATATATATTAATAATGATAATAATTATAATAATACCAATAATAATAATAATAATAATAATAATAATAATAATAATAATAATAATAATAATAATAATAATAATTGGATAATAATAATAATACTAATTATAACTTTAACGATAATAACGATAGTAATAATAAAAAAATAACAATTTTTAATGATAAATTCTTTTATTGATAAAGATAATGATAATAATAATAAGATAAAACTAGAACGACGATAATAACGACGATAATAATAATCATTTTTAATAATAATAATACAAAAATTCGATGGACTATAACTTCAAATCCGTTCATCGAAATCATTCGATATCTAAATGAAAAGTTCTTAATTTTTCGCTAGCTTTCCAACGATATGCATATCTTATACCTTATCTCAGTCGCATATATAACTAATTCAGGATTCAACATAACCTAACTAAAGGCAATATCAAAAGTACAAACATGCATAATCCTATATACTCGAGCACTAGTCAGGGATACACTATTAGTATGTAAAAGTTAAATTATGAGTACTCACGTATCAATATTGAGATTCAATATTGCAGGAAAGGTACGTAGAAGCAACGGAGATGATAAACACTATATTGATCTCACGAGCATACCCATGAACCATACCCAATCACCTCCATAGCTATAACCCATAATTTCCTTAATCCAATCCCACTCGAAAAACAATTTCGAAATCACTCGGACAGCATTCTGACGTAATATTTTATGTATACTAATAATATATTGAAATAATACGGAGTAAATATATATATGTAAATCGATTGAGAGAGTTTAGAGAAAAATATTTTCAAGTTTCTTATGAAATAATGAAACCTATTGAATTCTATTTATAATAGATTTTTGAATTATTAAAGTGAATTATTAAAGTATGAATTATTAAAGTGAATTATTAAAGTATGAATTATTAAAGTGAATTATTAAAGTATGAATTATTAAAGTGAATTATTAAAGTATGAATTATTAAAGTGAATTATTAAAGTATGAATTATTAAAGTGAATTATTAAAGTTAAAGTAAAGTAAAAATAAAGTAAAGGTAAAGTTTAAGTATAGTAAAAGTATAAAACTATGTACGTATAAATATATATAATATTAATTTAAATCGTTATATATATTTAATAAAATAAAATATAAATATCGTTATCTTTATCATACTGGTTAAGTAATGAGTTGTCAAAAGTGGTTCTAGATATTTATAAAAGTTATATACATTTTAATAATAAAGTTCTTTTTAAACTGAAAACGTTTTTGTACGTTTGAAACTAAATCAAATAAATATAATAATTTTGTTTTCCAAAACCAAATATATTTTTAAGAATCATTTTGTTTAAAGGTTAAAATAATGGAAATCGTTATATCATAAAATATTTTAGAAAAGTAGAATCATATATATTCATAATAGGTTTCAAGTTTTTAAATTACAGTTTGTTGGTGAAGCATGGGATAAAGTTCAAAGATTAAATAAACGTATGAAATCATCTTAATGAAAAATGTCGAGTTACATAACTTATCGATATCCAACATCTAAGTTATTTACACTTCACGTTCTTACTTATAAATCACTTTACCATTTTCCGAATGTTGTCAAAAAGAATAGATTTCTTAAATCACAGTGGACCTCATAACATAGACCCGTAATCATATCATAATGTATCTGATAAATCAATCATTTGATATTATCTTCTAATTCCATCGATAAACATATTGAAACAAATACGTTCATGTAAAGTATTATACGTTTAATACTTTATTAATATTCTCAAGTTATAATATATATATACATATATATATATACATATATATATACATATATATATATACATATTTATTTATATATAACGGTTCATGAATCGTCAGAATTTGGTCGAGGTTATAATGAATGTATGAACACAATTTAAAATTCATGAGATTTAACTTAACAAACTTTGCTTATCGTGTCGAAATAATATAAAGATAAAGTTTAAATTTGGTTAGAAATTTTCGGGTTGTCACAGTACTGTAGTGACCCGAACTTTTCCATGTTTTTATATATTAATTGAAATTGATATTTACATGATTAAATGTTTCCAACATGTTAAGCAATCAAACTTGTTAAGACTTGATTAATTGAAATATGTTTCATATAGACAATTGTCCACCCAAGTTGACCGGTGATTCACGAACGTTAAAACTTGTAAAAACTATATGATGACATATATATGGATATATATATATAGTTAACATGATACTATGATAAGTAAACATATCATTAAGTATATTAACAATGAACTACAAATGTAAAAACAAGACTACTAACTTTATGATTTTTAAACGAGACATATATGTAACGATTATCGTTGTAAAGACATTTAATGTATATATATCATATTAAGAGATATTCATACATGATAATATCATGATAATATAATAATTTAAAATCTCATTTGATATTATAAACATTGGGTTAACAACATTTAACAAGATCGTTAACCTAAAGGTTTCAAAACAACACTTACATGTAACGACTAACGATGACTTAACGACTCAGTTAAAATGTATATACATGTAGTGTTTTAATATGTATTTATACACTTTTGAAAGACTTCAATACACTTATCAAAATACTTCTACTTAACAAAAATGCTTACAATTACATCCTCGTTCAGTATCATCAACAATTCTACTCGTATGCACCCGTATTCGTACTCGTACAATACACAGCTTTTAGATGTATGTACTATTGGTATATACACTCCAATGATCAGCTCTTAGCAGCCCATGTGAGTCACCTAACACATGTGGGAACCATCATTTGGCAACTAGCATGAAATATCTCATAAAATTACAAAAATATGAGTAATCATTCATGACTTATTTACATGAAAACAAAATTACATATCCTTTATATCTAATCCATACACCAACGACCAAAAACACCTACAAACACTTTCATTCTTCAATTTTCTTCATCTAATTGATCTCTCTCAAGTTCTATCTTCAAGTTCTAAGTGTTCTTCATAAATTCTACAAGTTCTAGTTACATAAAATCAAGAATACTTTCAAGTTTGCTAGCTCACTTCCAATCTTGTAAGGTGACCATCCAACCTCAAGAAATCTTTGTTTCTTACAGTAGGTTATCATTCTAATACAAGGTAATAATAATATTCAAACTTTGGTTCAATTTCTATAACTATAACAATCTTATTTCAAGTGATGATCTTACTTGAACTTGTTTTCGTGTCATGATTCTGCTTCAAGAACTTCGAGCCATCCAAGGATCCGTTGAAGCTAGATCCATTTTTCTCTTTTCCAGTAGGTTTATCCAAGGAACTTAAGGTAGTAATGATGTTCATAACATTATTCGATTCATACATATAAAGCTATCTTATTCGAAGGTTTAAACTTGTAATCACTAGAACATAGTTTAGTTAATTCTAAACTTGTTCGCAAACAAAAGTTAATCCTTCTAACTTGACTTTTAAAATTAACTAAACACATGTTCTATATCTATATGATATGCTAACTTAATGATTTAAAACCTGGAAACACGAAAAACACCGTAAAACCGGATTTACGCCGTCGTAGTAACACCGCGGGCTGTTTTGGGTTAGTTAATTAAAAACTATGATAAACTTTGATTTAAAAGTTGTTATTCTGAGAAAATGATTTATATTATGAACATGAAACTATATCCAAAAATTATGGTTAAACTCAAAGTGGAAGTATGTTTTCTAAAATGCTCATCTAGACGTCGTTCTTTCGACTGAAATGACTACCTTTACAAAAACGACTTGTAACTTATTTTTCTGACTATAAACCTATACTTTTTCTATTTAGATTCATAAAATAGAGTTCAATATGAAATCATAGCAATTTGATTCACTCAAAACGGATTTAAAATGAAGAAGTTATGGGTAAAACAAGATCGGATAATTTTTCTCATTTTAGCTACGTGAAAATTGGTAACAAATCTATTCCAACCATAACTTAATCAACTTGTATTGTATATTATGTAATCTTGAGATACCATAGACACGTATACAATGTTTCGACCTATCATGTCGACACATCTATATATATTTCGGAACAACCATAGACACTCTATATGTGAATGTTGGAGTTAGCTATACAGGGTTGAGGTTGATTCCAAAATATATATAGTTTGAGTTGTGATCAATACTGAGATACGTATACACTGGGTCGTGGATTGATTCAAGATAATATTTATCAATTTATTTCTGTACATCTAACTGTGGACAACTAGTTGTAGGTTACTAACGAGGACAGCTGACTTAATAAACTTAAAACATCAAAATATATTAAAAGTGTTGTAAATATATCTTGAACATACTTTGATATATATGTATATATTGTTATAGGTTCGTGAATCAACCAGTGGCCAAGTCTTACTTCCCGACGAAGTAAAAATCTGTGAAAGTGAGTTATAGTCCCACTTTTAAAATCTAATATTTTTGGGATGAGAATACATGCAGGTTTTATAAATGATTTACAAAATAGACACAAGTACGTGAAACTACATTCTATGGTTGAATTATCGAAATCGAATATGCCCCTTTTTATTAAGTCTGGTAATCTAAGAATTAGGGAACAGACACCCTAATTGACGCGAATCCTAAAGATAGATCTATTGGGCTTAACAAACCCCATCCAAAGTACCGGATGCTTTAGTACTTCGAAATTTATATCATATCCGAAGGGTGTCCCGGAATGATGGGGATATTCTTATATATGCATCTTGTTAATGTCGGTTACCAGGTGTTCACCATATGAATGATTTTTATCTCTATGTATGGGATGTGTATTGAAATATGAAATCTTGTGGTCTGTTATTATGATTTGATATATATAGGTTAAACCTATAACTCACCAACATTTTTGTTGACGTTTTAAGCATGTTTATTCTCAGGTGATTATTAAGAGCTTCCGCTGTCGCATACTTAAATAAGGACGAGATTTGGAGTCCATGCTTGTATGATATGAAATGTCCCGTTCTTATTGATTAAAAACGTTCCATATTAATTGATTTCGTTGCGAGGTTTTGACCTCTATATGAGACGTTTTTCAAAGACTGCATTCATTTTTAAAACAAACCATAACCTTTATTTCATAAATAAAGGTTTAAAAAGATTTACGTAGATTATCAAATAATGATAATCTAAAATATCCTGTTTACACACGACTATTACATAATGGTTTACAATACAAATATGTTACATCGAAATCAGTTTCTTGAATGCAGTTTTTACACAATATCATACAAATATGGACTCCAAATCTTGTCCTTATTTTAGTATGCAACAGCGAAAGCTCTTAATATTCACCTGAGAATAAACATGCTTTAAACGTCAACAAAAATGTTGGTGAGTTATAGGTTTAACCTATATATATCAAATCGTAACAATAGACCACAAGATTTCATATTTCAATACACATCCCATACATAGAGATAAAAATCATTCATATGGTGAACACCTGGTAACCGACAATAACAAGATGCATATATAAGAATATCCCCATCATTCCGGGACACCGTTCGGATATGATATAAATTTCAAAGTACTAAAGCATCCGGTACTTTGGATGGGGTTTGTTAGGCCCAATAGATCTATCTTTAGGATTCGCGTCAATTAGGGTGTCTGTTCCCTAATTCTTAGATTACCAGACTTAATAAAAAGGGGCATATTCGATTTCGATAATTCAACCATAGAATGTAGTTTCACGTACTTGTGTCTATTTTGTAAATCATTTATAAAACCTGCATGTATTCTCATCCCAAAAATATTAGATTTTAAAAGTGGGACTATAACTCACTTTCACAGATTTTTACTTCGTCGGGAAGTAAGACTTGGCCACTGTTGATTCACGAACCTATAACAATATATACATATATATTAATGTATGTTCAAAATATATTTACAACACTTTTAATATATTTTGATGTTTTAAGTTTATTAAGTCAGCTGTCCTCGTTAGTAACCTATAACTAGTTGTCCACAGTTAGATGTACAGAAATAAATCGATAAATATTATCTTGAATCAATCCACGACCCAGTGTATACGTATCTCAGTATTGATCACAACTCAAACTATATATATTTTGGAATCAACCTCAACCCTGTATAGCTAACTCCAACATTCACATATAGAGTGTCTATGGTTGTTCCGAAATATATATAGATGTGTCGACATGATAGGTCGAAACATTGTATACGTGTCTATGGTATCTCAAGATTACATAATATACAATACAAGTTGATTAAGTTATGGTTGGAATAGATTTGTTACCAATTTTCACGTAGCTAAAATGAGAAAAATTATCCAATCTTGTTTTACCCATAACTTCTTCATTTTAAATCCGTTTTGAGTGAATCAAATTGCTATGGTTTCATATTGAACTCTATTTTATGAATCTAAACAGAAAAGTATAGGTTTATAGTCGGAGAAATAAGTTACAAGTCATTTTTGTAAAGGTAGTCATTTCAGTCGAAAGAACGACGTCTAGATGACCATTTTAGAAAACATACTTCCACTTTGAGTTTAACCATAATTTTTGGATATAGTTTCATGTTCATAATAAAAATCATTTTCGCAGAATAAAAACTTTTAAATCAAAGTTTATCATAGCTTTTAATTAACTAACCCAAAACAGCCCGCGGTGTTACTACGACGGCGTAAATCCGGTTTTACGGTGTTTTTCGTGTTTCAGGTTTTAAATCATTAAGTTAGCATATCATATAGATATAGAACATTTGTTTAGTTGATTTTAAAAGTCAAGTTAGAAGGATTAACTTTTGTTTGCGAACAAGTTTAGAATTAACTAAACTATGTTCTAGTGATTACAAGTTTAAACCTTCGAATAAGATAGCTTTATATGTATGAATCGAATGATGTTATGAACATCATTACTACCTTAAGTTCCTTGGATAAACCTACTGGAAAAGAGAAAAATGGATCTAGCTTCAACGGATCCTTGGATGGCTCGAAGTTCTTGAAGCAGAATCATGACACGAAAACAAGTTCAAGTAAGATCATCACTTGAAATAAGATTGTTATAGTTATAGAAATTGAACCAAAGTTTGAATATGATTATTACCTTGTATTAGAATGATAACCTACTGTAAGAAACAAAGATTTCTTGAGGTTGGGTGATCACCTTACAAGATTGGAAGTGAGCTAGCAAACTTGAAAGTATTCTTGATTTTATGAAACTAGAACTTTTGGAATTTATGAAGAACACTTAGAACTTGAAGATAGAACTTGAGAGAGATCAATTAGATGAAGAAAATTGAAGAATGAAAGTGTTTGTAGGTGTTTTTGGTCGTTGGTGTATGGATTAGATATAAAGGATATGTAATTTTGTTTTCATGTAAATAAGTCATGAATGATTACTCATATTTTTGTAATTTTATGAGATATTTCATGCTAGTTGCCAAATGATGGTTCCCACATGTGTTAGGTGACTCACATTGGCTGCTAAGAGCTGATCATTGGTGATGTCAAAGCAGAGGGGTATAAAATACTATTAAATTTTACGCAGAAAATACTATTAAATACGATACAATTGTACACAAGATATTTATTTATTTATAGAATGGATATACTTAAACCTTGCTACAACACTTATAGGCAGTGTACCTAATCGTACAGTAGTGTAGTTTTTAGTAAGTCCGGTTCGTTCCACAGGGAAATCTTTAAACAAAGCTCAACGCTATATTAGTTTAATTTTATAAAAATACAAATATATATATAAGTAATATTATTATTATAAAGGGGGGGTTTTTACCGTTTAATGACCGGTTTGTCGATTT
Source organism: Rutidosis leptorrhynchoides (assembly GCF_046630445.1). Lineage (NCBI taxonomy): Eukaryota > Viridiplantae > Streptophyta > Magnoliopsida > Asterales > Asteraceae > Rutidosis > Rutidosis leptorrhynchoides. The sequence continues at coordinate 291,385,991 of NC_092338.1, forward strand.
TAAAACTTTAGTCGCAGTTAAAACCTAATGTAAAATATAAAATAAATACAAGACTTTAAATTAAAGCGTAAAGTAAATAACGATAATGAAATTGCGAATAATAAAAATGCGATAAAATTAAATTGCGATAATTAAAAGTACGATAATTAGAAGTGCGATTAAATAACAATAAAAGTGCGATAATTAGAAGTGCAATTAAATATAAAATAAAGGAAATTAAATATGAAATAAAAGAATTATGCTTATTTAAACTTCCGTAATCATGATGTTTGACGTGTTGATTTTAGTTTTATGCCCATGGGTTAATTGTCCTTTGTCCTGGATTATTCAATATGTCCGTCTGGTTTTTGTCCATAACAGTCCATCAGTCATAAATATAAATTGCAAGTGTCCTTGTCAAATTATTATTATACCCGAAGATAAATATTCCAACTAATTGGGGATTCGAATTGTAACAAGGTTTTAATACTTTGTTTAATGAATACACCAGGTTATCGACTGCGTGTAAACCAAGGTTTTACTACTTTGTTAACAATTACACCAATTACCCTTGAATGTAATTTCACCCCTGTTTTAATTATTCTAGTGGCTATTAATCCATTCCCGTGTCCGGTTAAATGAACGATTATTCGTACATATAAATACCCCGCCCATCGTGTCCGATCGAGTGTATATGGTAATTTATAGGGACGCCCAATTGTAAATCTTTATATTAACATTAACAAACTTTCATTTAGTTAAACAAATATAAAGCCCATTAATAGCCCATAGTCTAGTTTCCACAAGTGTCGTTCTTTTATCCAAACCCCAATTATGGTACAAAGCCCAATTACCCAATTTTAGTAATTAGCCCAACATCATGATTACTTCGTTTTAAATAAGCATAATAATAACTTAGCTACGAGACATTAATATAAAAAGGTTGAACATAACTTACAATGATTAAAAATAGCGTAGCGTTACACGGACAGAATTTCGACTTACACCCTTACAACATTCGCTAACATACCCTTATTATTAGAATTATAATTAAAATTAAAATATAAATTATAAATATAAATATATATTACTTATGAAGAGGAAGAGAAAAAGGATGATTAAAACTCGTCAGAAAACTGGCTATTTATAGGACCTGACCAGCAATCTCACACCATGCGACTCGCATGGTTTTGTGCTTCTGGCCATGCGAGTCGCATGGCCACCCTGGATTCAGCCAACTACTTTTGTTTTCTTCTTGCCGACGTAATATAATAATAATAATATATATAATATATAATTATATATAATTATATATATATTATATTATATTCTTGTGCATAGTAGACTAGATATTTTTGGTCCGTTGCGTCGGGCGTTTCTTCTTGGCTCAGGTCCCGGTTCCGGATTTTCGGACGTCCTCGCGTATTATTTTATATCGTGTACTTTGCGTCTTGTAACTTGTACTCTTGTCATTTTGAGACGTTCCTCATCAATATTTTGAACCTTTTTGATTGTATCTTGTACTTTTTAGCTCTTTGGACCTTTTTGTCTTTAATTTGTCGAATCTGCCTTTTGTCTTCACCTTTTATTATTTAAACGAATATCACTTGTAAATAGAACAATTGCAACTAAAAGCTTGTCTTTCTTGAGGAATAATGCTATGAAATATATGTTCGTTTTTAGCATTATCAATTGGAGTGTATATACCAATAGTACATACATCTAAAAGCTGTGTATTGTACGAGTACGAATACGGGTGCATACGAGTAGAATTGTTGATGAAACTGAACGAGGATGTAATTGTAAGCATTTTTGTTAAGTAGAAGTATTTTGATAAGTGTATTGAAGTCTTTCAAAAGTGTATAAATACATATTAAAACACTACATGTATATACATTTTAACTGAGTCGTTAAGTCATCGTTAGTCGTTACATGTAAGTGTTGTTTTGAAACCTTTAGGTTAACGATCTTGTTAAATGTTGTTAACCCAATGTTTATAATATCAAATGAGATTTTAAATTATTATATTATCATGATATTATCATGTATGAATATCTCTTAATATGATATATATACATTAAATGTCTTTACAACGATAATCGTTACATATATGTCTCGTTTAAAAATCATTAATTTAGTAGTCTTGTTTTTACATATGTAGTTCATTGTTAATATACTTTATGATATGTTTTATTATCATAGTATCATGTTAACTATATATATATATATATCCATATATATGTCATCATATAGTTTTTACAAGTTTTAACGTTCGTGAATCACCGATCAACTTGGGTGGTCAATTGTCTATATGAAACATATTTCAATTAATCAAGTCTTAAAAAGTTTGATTGCTTAACATGTTGGAAACATTTAATCATGTAAATATCAATCTCAATTAATATATATAAATATGGAAAAGTTCGGGTCACTACAGTACCTACCCGTTAAATAAATTTCGTCCCGAAATTTTAAGCTGTTGAAGGTGTTGACGAATCTTCTGGAAATAGATGCGGGTATTTCTTCTTCATCTGATCTTCACGCTCCCAGGTGAACTCGGGTCCTCTACGAGCATTCCATCGAACCTTAACAATTGGTATCTTGTTTTGCTTAAGTCTTTTAACCTCACGATCCATTATTTCGACGGGTTCTTCGATGAATTGAAGTTTTTCGTTGATTTGGATTTCATCTAACGGAATAGTGAGATCTTCTTTAGCAAAACATTTCTTTAAATTTGAGACGTGGAAAGTGTTATGTACAGCCGCGAGTTATTGAGGTAACTTAAGTCGGTAAGCTACTGGTCCGACACGATCAATAATCTTGAATGGTCCAATATACCTTGGATTTAATTTCCCTCGTTTACCAAATCGAACAACGCCTTTCCAAGGTGCAACTTTAAGCATGACCATCTCTCCAATTTCAAATTCTATATCTTTTCTTTTAATGTCAGCATAGCTCTTTTGTCGACTTTGGGCAGTTTTCAACCGTTGTTGAATTTGGATGATCTTCTCGGTAGTTTCTTGTATAATCTCCGGACCCGTAATCTGTCTATCCCCCACTTCACTCCAACAAATCGGAGACCTGCACTTTCTACCATAAAGTGCTTCAAACGGCGCCATCTCAATGCTTGAATGGTAGCTGTTGTTGTAGGAAAATTCTGCTAACGGTAGATGTCGATCCCAACTGTTTCCGAAATCAATAACACATGCTCGTAGCATGTCTTCAAGCGTTTGTATCGTCCTTTCGCTCTGCCCATCGGTTTGTGGATGATAGGCAGTACTCATGTCTAGACGAGTTCCTAATGCTTGCTGTAATGTCTGCCAGAATCTTGAAATAAATCTGCCATCCCTATCAGAGATAATAGAGATTGGTATTCCATGTCTGGAGACGACTTCCTTCAAATACAGTCGTGCTAACTTCTCCATCTTGTCATCTTCTCTTATTGGCAGGAAGTGTGCTGATTTGGTGAGACGATCAACTATTACCCAAATAGTATCAAAACCACTTGCAGTCCTTGGCAATTTAGTGATGAAATCCATGGTAATGTTTTCCCATTTCCATTCCGGGATTTCTGGTTGTTGAAGTAGACCTGATGGTTTCTGATGCTCAGCTTTAACCTTAGAACACGTCAAACATTCTCCTACGTATTTAGCAACATCGGCTTTCATACCCGGCCACCAAAAATGTTTCTTGAGATCCTTGTACATCTTCCCCGTTCCAGGATGTATTGAGTATCTGGTTTTATGAGCTTCTCTAAGTACCATTTCTCTCATATCTCCAAATTTTGGTACCCAAATCCTTTCAGCCCTATACCGGGTTCCGTCTTCCCGAATATTAAGATGCTTCTCCGATCCTTTGGGTATTTCATCCTTTAAATTTCCCTCTTTTAAAACTCCTTGTTGAACCTCCTTTATTTGAGTAGTAAGGTTATTATGAATCATTATATTCATAGATTTTACTCGAATGGGTTCTCTGTCCTTCCTGCTCAAGGCATCGGCTACCACATTTGCCTTCCCCGGGTGGTAACGAATCTCAAAGTCGTAATCATTCAATAATTCAATCCACCTACGCTGCCTCATATTCAGTTGTTTCTGATTAAATATGTGTTGAAGACTTTTGTGGTCGGTATATATAATACTTTTGACCCCATATAAGTAGTGCCTCCAAGTCTTTAATGCAAAAACAACCGCGCCTAATTCCAAATCATGCGTCGTATAATTTTGTTCGTGAATCTTCAATTGTCTAGACGCATAAGGAATCACCTTCGTTCGTTGCATTAATACACAACCGAGACCTTGCTTTGATGCATCACAATAAATCACAAAATCATCATTCCCTTCATGCAATGACAATATAGGTGCCGTAGTTAGCTTTTTCTTCAATAACTGAAACGCTTTCTCTTGTTCATCATTCCATTCAAATTTCTTCCCTTTATGCGTTAATGCAGTCAAGGGTTTTGCTATTCTGGAAAAGTCTTGGATGAACCTTCTGTAGTAACCAGCTAGTCCTAAAAACTGGCGTATGTGTTTCGGAGTTTTCGGGGTTTCCCACTTTTCAACAGTTTCTATCTTTGCCGGATCCACCTTAATACCTTCTTTGTTCACTATGTGACCGAGGAATTGAACTTCTTCCAACCAAAATGCACACTTTGAAAACTTAGCGTACAATTCTTCCTTCCTCAATACTTCTAACACCTTTCTCAAATGTTCACCGTGTTCTTGGTCATTCTTTGAGTAAATAAGTATGTCATCAATGAAAACAATGACAAACTTGTCAAGGTATGGTCCACACACTCGGTTCATAAGGTCCATGAACACAGCTGGTGCATTAGTTAAACCAAACGGCATGACCATAAACTCGTAATGACCGTAACGTGTTCTGAAAGCAGTCTTTGGAATATCATCTTCTTTCACCCGCATTTGATGATACCCGGAACGTAAGTCAATCTTTGAATAAACAGACGAGCCTTGTAGTTGATCAAATAAGTCGTCGATTCTCGGTAGTGGGTAGCGGTTCTTGATGGTAAGTTTGTTCAACTCTCGGTAGTCGATACACAACCTGAATGTACCATCTTTCTTCTTGACAAACAAAACAGGAGCTCCCCACGGTGATGTGCTTGGTCGAATGAAACCACGCTCTAAAAGTTCTTGTAATTGGCTTTGCAGTTCTTTCATCTCGCTGGGTGCGAGTCTGTAAGGAGCACGAGCTATTGGTGCAGCTCCTGGTACAAGATCTATTTGAAATTCAACGGATCGATGTGGGGGTAATCCCGGTAATTCTTTCGGAAATACATCGGGAAATTCTTTTGCAATGGGAACATCATTGATGCTCTTTTCTTCAGTTTGTACTTTCTCGACGTGTGCTAGAACAGCATAGCAACCTTTTCTTATTAGTTTTTGTGCCTTCAAATTACTAATAAGATGTAGCTTCGTGTTGCCCTTTTCTCCGTACACCATTAAGGGTTTTCCTTTTTCTCGTATAATGCGAATTGCATTTTTGTAACAAACGATCTCCGCTTTCACTTCTTTCAACCAGTCCATACCGATTATCACATCAAAACTCCCTAACTCTACTGGTATCAAATCAATCTTAAATGTTTCGCTAACCAGTTTAATTTCTCGATTCCGACATATATTATCTGCTGAAATTAATTTACCATTTGCTAATTCGAGTAAAAATTTACTATCCAAAGGCGTCAATGGACAACTTAATTTAGCACAAAAATCTCTACTCATATAACTTCTATCCGCACCCGAATCAAATAAAACGTAAGCAGATTTATTGTCAATAAGAAACGTACCCGTAACAAGCTCCAGGTCTTCCTGTGCCTCTACCGCATTAATATTGAAAACTCTTCCACGGCCTTGTCCATTCGTGTTCTCCTGGTTCGGGCAATTTCTAATAATGTGGCCTGGTTTTCCACATTTATAACAAACTACATTGGCATAACTTGCTCCGACACTACTTGCTCCGCCATTACTCGTTCCGACACCATTTGTTCCTTTCGTTCTATTAACCCCTGGTCCGTAGAACTCACACTTCGCCGCGCTATGACCATTTCTTTTACACTTGTTGCAAAATTTGGTGCAGAACCCCGAGTGATTCTTTTCACACCTTTGGCATAGCTGCTTCTGATTGTTGTTGTTGTTGCGGTTATTATTGTTGTTGGGATGATTGTTGTAGTTGCTGTTGTTGTTGTTGTTGTTGTTGTTGTTGGGCCGTTTGTTGTAGTTGCGATTGATGTTGCGATTGTTGGGATAATTGTTGCGATTATTGTTGTAATTGCTGTTGTTGTTGTATTGGTGATTCTTATCACCGTTTTCCTCCCACTTTCTTTTAACTTGCTTCACATTGGCCTCTTCAGCAGTCTGTTCTTTAATTCTTTCTTCAATCTGGTTCACTAGTTTGTGAGCCATTCTACATGCCTGTTGTATGGAGGCGGGCTCGTGTGAACTTATATCTTCTTGGATTCTTTCCGGTAATCCTTTCACAAACGCGTCGATCTTCTCTTCCTCATCTTCGAATGCTCCCGGACACAATAGGCACAATTCTGTGAATCGTCTTTCGTACGTGGTAATATCAAATCCTTGGGTTCGTAACCCTCTAAGTTCTGTCTTGAGCTTATTGACCTCGGTTCTGGGACGGTACTTCTCGTTCATCAAGTGCTTGAATGCTGACCACGGTAGTGCGTACGCATCATCTTGTCCCACTTGCTCTAGATAGGTATTCCACCATGTTAACGCAGAACCTGTGAAGGTATGCGTAGCGTACTTCACTTTGTCCTCTTCAGTACACTTACTTATGGCAAACACCGATTCAACCTTCTCGGGCCACCGTTTCAATCCGATCGGTCCTTCGGTTCCATCAAATTCCAAAGGTTTACAGGCAGTGAATTCTTTGTAGGTGCATCCTACACGATTTCCTGTACTGCTAGATCCAAGGTTATTGTTGGTATGTAGCGCAGCCTGTACTGCGGCTATGTTTGAAGCTAGAAAAGTACGGAATTCCTCTTCATTCATATTCACGGTGTGTCTAGTAGTCGGTGCCATTTCCTTCAAAATAGTCAAATGGAACAAGTTAATCATACAGAATATTAAGAGTAGTTAATAGTATTTCGTAGCATAATATGAACTCATTTATAAAAGCTTTTTCTTCATATAAGCGTTTTATAAGTTTAAATTCGGGTAGTACCTACCCGTTAAGTTCATACTTAGTAGCTAATATACAATTCAACTACTACAATTATATATGAAAAACTGATTATAATAATATTTCGCGTTCAAACTTTTATACAATATTTTACAAACTTACAATACCGCTTATTTTACATAAGGCATGAAATATAGCACACAATAACTTTGATACAAGATAGTTGTGAAGATAATTCTAGCTAGTACACAAGTCGTTCAGCAAAGGCAATAAAGACACGTAATTCATACGTCCAGAAACAAGTCATGCATTCTGGTTTTACTAGGACTACTTCCCATCCTTGGTCTTGTGCAACATAACCGTTATGGCCGTTGATAAGACAGCGTGTTGTAACGTCATCAAAGGGACGAGGGTTACGTAATGTCCAACAGTCCCGTAACAATCTAAAAACCTCATTTCTTACCCCAATTACCGACTCCGTCACTTGTGGAAACGTTTTGTTTAATAGTTGTAGCCCGATGTTCTTGTTCTCACTTTGGTGAGAAGCGAACATTACTAATCCGTAAGCATAACATGCTTCTTTATGTTGCATGTTAGCCGCTTTTTCTAAATCACGAAGTCCAATATTCGGATATATTGAGTCAAAATAATTTCTTAACCCGTTGCGTAAAATAGCATTTGGGTTCCCCGCAATATATGCGTCAAAGTAAACACATCGTAACTTATGGGTTTCCCAATGTGATATCCCCCATCTTTCAAACGAAAGTCTCTTATAAACCAAGACATTCTTGGAACGTTCTTCGAATGTCTTACAAACTGATCTCGCCTTAAATAGTTGTGCCGAAGAATTCTGGCCGACTCTAGACAAGATTTCATCAATCATGTCTCCGGGTAGGTCTCTTAAAATATTGGGTTGTCTATCCATTTTGTGTTTTTAAACTGTAAAATAGACAAGAGTTAGATTCATAAAAAAATACTTATTAATACAAGCAATTTTTACATATATCATAAAGCATAAGAACACTATATTACATATATTACACCACACGAATACAACTATCTTATTCCGACTCGCTCGTTTCTTCTTCTTCGGTTTTGGTTCGTTTTGCCAAGTTTCTAGGGATATATGATGTTCCCCTAATACGAGCCGTCGTTGTCCACATTGGTTTAGAAAAACCTGGTGGTTTAGAGGTTCCCGGGTCATTGTTACAACTTAAGGACTTCGGGGGTTGACGATACATATAAAGTTCATCGGGGTTGGAATTAGATTTCTCTATTTTTATGCCCTTTCCCTTATTATTTTCTTTTGCCTTTTTAAATTCAGTTGGGGTAATTTCTATAACATCATCGGAATTCTCGTCGGAATACGATTCATCGGAGAATTGGTAATCCTCCCAATATTTTGCTTCCTTGGCGGAAACACCATTGACCATAATTAACCTTGGTCGGTTGGTTGAGGATTTTCTTTTACTTAACCGTTTTATTATTTCCCCCACCGGTTCTATTTCTTCATCCGGTTCCGATTCTTCTTCCGGTTCCGATTCTTCTTCCGGTTCCGACTCTTCTTCCGGTTCCTCTTCGGGAACTTGTGAATCAGTCCACAAATCATTCCAATTTACATTTGACTCTTCATTATTATTAGGTGAGTCAATGGGACTTGTTCTAGAGGTAGACATCTATCACATAATATCAAACACGTTAAGAGATTAATATATCACATAATATTCATATGTTAAAAATATATAGTTTCCAACAAAAATGTTAAGCAATCATTTTTAAAGAAAACACGGTCGAAGTCCAGACTCACTAATGCATCCTAACAAACTCGATAAGACACACTAATGCAAATTTTCTGGTTCTCTAAGACCAACGCTCGGATACCAACTGAAATGTCCCGTTCTTATTGATTAAAAACGTTCCATATTAATTGATTTCGTTGCGAGGTTTTGACCTCTATATGAGACGTTTTTCAAAGACTGCATTCATTTTTAAAACAAACCATAACCTTTATTTCATAAATAAAGGTTTAAAAAGCTTTACGTAGATTATCAAATAATGATAATCTAAAATATCCTGTTTACACACGACCATTACATAATGGTTTACAATACAAATATGTTACATCGAAATCAGTTTCTTGAATGCAGTTTTTACACAATATCATGTAGTGACCCGAACTTTTCCATATTTATATATATTAATTGAGATTGATATTTACATGATTAAATGTTTCCAACATGTTAAGCAATCAAACTTTTTAAGACTTGATTAATTGAAATATGTTTCATATAGACAATTGACCACCCAAGTTGATCGGTGATTCACGAACGTTAAAACTTGTAAAAACTATATGATGACATATATATGGATATATATATATATATAGTGTTGTTTCAAAAGTGTATATGAAGTCTTTCAAAAGTGTATAAATACATATTAAAACACTACATGTATATACATTTTAACTGAGTCGTTAAGTCATCGTTAGTCGTTACATGTAAGTGTTGTTTTGAAACCTTTAGGTTAACGATCTTGTTAAATGTTGTTAACCCAATGTTTATAATATCAAATGAGATTTTAAATTATTATATTATCATGATATTATCATGTATGAATATCTCTTAATATGATATATATACATTAAATGTCTTTACAACGATAATCGTTACATATATGTCTCGTTTAAAAATCATTAATTTAGTAGTCTTGTTTTTACATATGTAGTTCATTGTTAATATACTTTATGATATGTTTTATTATCATAGTATCATGTTAACTATATATATATATATATATATCCATATATATGTCATCATATAGTTTTTACAAGTTTTAACGTTCGTGAATCACCGATCAACTTGGGTGGTCAATTGTCTATATGAAACATATTTCAATTAATCAAGTCTTAAAAAGTTTGATTGCTTAACATGTTGGAAACATTTAATCATGTAAATATCAATCTCAATTAATATATATAAATATGGAAAAGTTCGGGTCACTACATGATATTGTGTAAAAACTGCATTCAAGAAACTTATTTTGTTGTAACATATTTGTATTGTAAACCATTATGTAATGGTCGTGTGTAAACAGGATATTTTAGATTATCATTATTTGATAATCTACGTAAATATTTTTAAACCTTTATTAATGAAATAAAGGTTATGGTTTGTTTTAAAATGAATGCAGTCTTTGAAAAACGTCTCATATAGAGGTCAAAACCTCGCAACGAAATCAATTAATATGGAACGTTTTTAATCAATAAGAACGGGACATTTCAGTTGGTATACGAGCGTTGGTCTTAGAGTACCAGAATTTTGCATTAGTGTGTCTTATCGAGTTTGTTAGGATGTATTAGTGAGTCTGGACTTCGACCGTGTTTACTTGAAAAATGATTGCTTAACAAATTTTGTGGGAACCATATATTTTTAACATGTGAATATTATGTGATATATTAATCTCTTAACGCGTTTGATATTATGTGATAGATGTCTACCTCTAGAACAAGTCCCATTGACTCACCTAATAATAATGAAGAGTCAAATGTAAATTGGAATGATTCGTGGACTGATTCACAAGTTCCCGAAGAGGAACCGGAAGAAGAGTCGGAACCGGAAGAAGAATCGGAACCGGAAGAAGAATCGGAACCGGATGAAGAAATAGAACCGGTGGGGGAAATAATAAAACGGTTAAGTAAAAGAAAATCCTCAACCAACCGACCAAGGTTAATTATGGTCAATGGTGTTTCCGCCAAGGAAGCAAAATATTGGGAGGATTACCAATTCTCCGATGAATCGGATTCTGACGAGAATTCCGATGATGTTATAGAAATTACCCCAACTGAATTTAAAAAGGCAAAAGAAAATAATAGGGTAAAGGGCATAAAAATAGAGAAATCTAATTCCAACCCCGATGAACTTTATATGTATCGTCAACCCCCGAAGTCCTTAAGTTGTAACAATGACCCGGGAACCTCTAAACCACCAGGTTTTTCTAAACCAATGTGGATAACGACGGCTCGTATTAGGGGAACATCATATATCCCTAGAAACTTGGCAAAACGAACCAAAACCGAAGAAGAAGAAACAAGCGAGTCGGAATAAGATAGTTGTATTCGTGTGGTGTAATATATGTAATATAGTGTGCTTATGCTTTATGATATATGTAAAAATTGCTTGTATTAATAAGTATTTTTTTTATGAATCTAACTCTTGTTCTATTTTACAGTATAAAAACACAAAATGGATAGACAACCCAATATTTTAAGAGACCTACCCGGAGACATGATTGATGAAATCTTGTCTAGAGTCGGTCAGAATTCTTCGGCACAACTATTTAAGGCGAGATCAGTTTGTAAGACATTCGAAGAACGTTCCAAGAATGCCTTAATTTATAAAAGGTTTCGTTTGAAAGATGGGGGATATCACATTGGGAAATCCATAAGTTACGATGTGTTTACTTTGACGCATATATTGCGGGGAACCCAAATGCTATTTTACGCAATGGGTTAAGAAATTATTTTGACTCAATATATCCGAATATTGGACTTCGTGATTTAGAAAAAGCGGCTAACATGCAACATAAAGAAGCATGTTATGCTTAAGGATTAGTAATGTTCGCTTCTCACCAAAGTGAGAACAAGAACATCGGGCTACAACTATTAAACAAAACGTTCCCACAAGTGACGGAGTCGGTAATTGGGGTAAGAAATGAGGTTTTTAGATTGTTACGGGACTGTTGGACATTACGTAACCCTCGTCCCTTTGACGACGTTACAACACGCTGTCTTATCAACGGCCATAATGGTTATGTTCCACAAGACCAAGGATGGGAAGTAATCCTAGTAAAACCAGAATGCATGACTTGTTTCTGGACGTATGAATTACGTGTCTTTATTGCCTTTGCTGAACGACTTGTGTACTAGCTAGAATTATCTTCACAACCATCTTGTATCAAATTTATTGTGTGCTATATTTCATGCTATATGTAAAATAAGCGGTATTGTAAGTTTGTAAAATATTGTGTAAAAGTTTGAACGCGAAATATTATTATAATCAGTTTTTCATATAGAATTGTAGTAGTTGAATTGTATATTAGCTACTAAGTATGAACTTAACGGGTAGGTACTACCCGAATTTAAACTTATAAAACGCTAATATGAAGAAAAAGCTTTTATAAATGAGTTCATATTATGCTACGAAATACTATTAACTACTCTTAATATTCTGTATGATTAACTTGTTCCATTTGACTATTTTGAAGGAAATGGCACCGACTACTCGACACACCGTGAATATGAATGAAGAGGAATTCCGTACTTTTCTAGCTTCAAACATAGCCGCAGTACAGGCTGCGCTACATACCAACAATAACCTTGGATCTAGCAGTACAGGAAATCGTGTAGGATGCACCTACAAAGAATTCACTGCCTGCAAACCTTTGGAATTTGATGGAACCAAAGGACCGATCGGATTGAAACGGTGGACCGAGAAGGTCGAATCGGTGTTTGCCATAAGTAAGTGTACTGAAGAGGACAAAGTGAAGTACGCTACACATACCTTCACAGGTTCTGCATTAACATGGTGGAATACCTATCTAGAGCAAGTGGGACAAGACGATGCGTACGCACTACCGTGGTCAGCATTCAAGCACTTGATGAACGAGAAGTACCGTCCCAGAACCGAGGTCAATAAGCTCAATACAGAACTTAGAGGGTTACGAACCCAAGGATTTGATATTACCACGTATGAAAGACGATTCACAGAATTATGCCTATTGTGTCCGGGAGCATTCGAAGATGAGGAAGAGAAGATCGACGCGTTTGTGAAAGGATTACCGGAAAGAATCCAAGAAGATATAAGTTCACACGAGCCCGCCTCCATACAACAGGCATGTAGAATGGCTCACAAACTAGTGAACCAGATTGAAGAAAGAATTAAAGAACAGACTGCTGAAGAGGCCAATGTGAAGCAAGTCAAAAGAAAGTGGGAGGAAAACGGTGATAAGAATCACCAATACAACAACAACAGCAATTACAACAATAATCGTAACAATTATCCCAACAATCGCAACATCAATCGCAACTACAACAAATGGCCCAACAACAACAGCAACTACAACAATCATCCCAACAACAATAATAACCGCAACAACAACAACAATCAGAAGCAGCTATGCCAAAGGTGTGAAAAGTATCACTCGGGGTTCTGCACCAAATTTTGCAACAAGTGTAAAATAAATGGTCATAGCGCGGCGAAGTGTGAGGTCTACGGACCAGGGGTTAATAGAACGAAAGGAACAAGTGGTGTCGGAACGAGTAATGGCGGAGCAAGTAGTGTCGGAGCAAGTTATGCCAATGTAGTTTGTTATAAATGTGGAAAACCGGGCCACATTATTAGAAATTGCCCGAACCAGGAGAACACGAATGGACAAGGCCGCGGAAGAGTTTTCAATATTAATGCGGCAGAGGCACAGGAAGACCCGGAGCTTGTTACGGGTACGTTTCTTATTGACAATAAATCTGCTTACGTTTTATTTGATTCGGGTGCGGATAGAAGCTATATGAGTAGAGATTTTTGTGCTAAATTAAGTTGTCCATTGACGCCTTTGGATAGTAAATTTTTACTCGAATTAGCAAATGGTAAATTAATTTCAGCAGATAATATATGTCGGAATCAAGAAATTAAACTGGTTAGCGAAACATTTAAGATTGATTTGATACCAGTAGAGTTAGGGAGTTTTGATGTGATAATCGGTATGGACTGGTTGAAAGAAGTGAAAGCAGAGATCGTTTGTTACAAAAATACAATTCGCATTATACGAGAAAAAGGAAAACCCTTAATGGTGTACGGAGAAAAGGGCAACACGAAGCTACATCTTATTAGTAATTTGAAGGCACAAAAACTAATAAGAAAAGGTTGCTATGCTATTCTAGCACACGTCGAGAAGGTACAAACTGAAGAAAAGAGCATCAATGATGTTCCCATCGCAAAAGAATTTCCCGATGTATTTCCGAAAGAATTACCGGGATTACCCCCATATCGATCCGTTGAATTTCAAATAGATCTTGTACCAGGAGCTGCACCAATAGCTCGTGCTCCTTACAGACTCGCACCCAGCGAGATGAAAGAACTGCAAAGCAAATTACAAGAACTTTTAGAGCGTGGTTTCATTCGACCAAGCACATCACCGTGGGGAGCTCCTGTTTTGTTTGTCAAGAAGAAAGATGGTACATTCAGGTTGTGTATCGACTACCGAGAGTTGAACAAACTTACCATCAAGAACTGCTACCCACTACCGAGAATCGACGACTTATTTGATCAACTACAAGGCTCGTCTGTTTATTCAAAGATTGACTTACGTTCCGGGTATCATCAAATGCGGGTGAAAGAAGATGATATTCCAAAGACTGCTTTCAGAACACGTTACGGTCATTACGAGTTTATGGTCATGCCGTTTGGTTTAACTAATGCACCAGCTGTGTTCATGGACCTTATGAACCGAGTGTGTGGACCATACCTTGACAAGTTTGTCATTGTTTTCATTGATGACATACATATTTACTCAAAGAATGACCAAGAACACGGTGAACATTTGAGAAAGGTGTTAGAAGTATTGAGGAAGGAAGAATTGTACGCTAAGTTTTCAAAGTGTGCATTTTGGTTGGAAGAAGTTCAATTCCTCGGTCACATAGTGAACAAAGAAGGTATTAAGGTGGATCCGGCAAAGATAGAAACTGTTGAAAAGTGGGAAACCCCGAAAACTCCGAAACACATACGCCAGTTTTTAGGACTAGCTGGTTACTACAGAAGGTTCATCCAAGACTTTTCCAGAATAGCAAAACCCTTGACTGCAGTAACGCATAAAGGGAAGAAATTTGAATGGAATGATGAACAAGAGAAAGCGTTTCAGTTATTGAAGAAAAAGCTAACTACGGCACCTATATTGTCATTGCCTGAAGGGAATGATGATTTTGTGATTTATTGTGACGCATCAAAGCAAGGTCTCGGTTGTGTATTAATGCAACGAACGAAGGTGATTGCTTATGCGTCTAGACAATTGAAGATTCACGAACAAAATTATACGACGCATGATTTGGAATTAGGCGCGGTTGTTTTTGCATTAAAGACTTGGAGGCACTACTTATATGGGGTCAAAAGTATTATATATACCGACCACAAAAGTCTTCAACACATATTTAATCAGAAACAACTGAATATGAGGCAGCGTAGGTGGATTGAATTGTTGAATGATTACGACTTTGAGATTCGTTACCACACGGGGAAGGCAAATGTGGTAGCCGATGCCTTGAGCAGGAAGGACAGAGAACCCATTCGAGTAAAATCTATGAATATAATGATTCATAATAACCTTACTACTCAAATAAAGGAGGCGCAACAAGGAGTTTTAAAAGAGGAAAATTTAAAGGATGAAATACCCAAGGGATCGGAGAAGCATCTTAATATTCAGGAAGACGAAACCCGGTATAGGGCTGAAAGGATTTGGGTACCAAAATTTGGAGATATGAGAGAAATGGTACTTAGAGAAGCTCATAAAACCAGATACTCAATACATCCTAGAACGGGGAAGATGTACAAGGATCTCAAGAAACATTTTTGGTGGCCGGGTATGAAAGCCGATGTTGCTAAATATGTAGGAGAATGTTTGACGTGTTCTAAGGTCAAAGCTGAGCATCAGAAACCATCAGGTCTACTTCAACAACCCGAAATCCCGGAATGGAAATGGGAAAACATTACCATGGATTTCATCACTAAATTGCCAAGGACTGCAAGTGGTTTTGATACTATTTGGGTAATAGTTGATCGTCTCACCAAATCAGCACACTTCCTGCCAATAAGAGAAGATGACAAGATGGAGAAGTTAGCACGACTGTATTTGAAGGAAGTCATCTCCAGACATGGAATACCAATCTCTATTATCTCTGATAGGGATGGTAGATTTATTTCAAGATTCTGGCAGACATTACAGCAAGCATTAGGAACTCGTCTAGACATGAGTACTGCCTATCATCCACAAACTGATGGGCAGAGTGAAAGGACGATACAAACGCTTGAAGACATGCTACGAGCATGTGTTATTGATTTCGGAAACAGTTGGGATCGACATCTACCGTTAGCAGAATTTTCCTACAACAACAGCTACCATTCAAGCATTGAGATGGCGCCGTTTGAAGCACTTTATGGTAGAAAGTGCAGTTCTCCGATTTGTTGGAGTGAAGTGGGGGATAGACAGATTACGGGTCCGGAGATTATACAAGAAACTACCGAGAAGATCATCCAAATTCAACAACGGTTGAAAACCGCCCAAAGTCGACAAAAGAGCTACGCTGACATTAAAAGAAAAGATATAGAATTTGAAATTGGAGAGATGGTCATGCTTAAATTTGCACCTTGGAAAGGCGTTGTTCGATTTGGTAAACGAGGGAAATTAAATCCAAGGTATATTGGACCATTCAAGATTATTGATCGTGTCGGACCAGTAGATTACCGACTTGAGTTACCTCAACAACTCGCGGCTGTACATAACACTTTCCACGTCTCGAATTTGAAGAAATGTTTTGCTAAAGAAGATCTCACTCTTCCGTTAGATGAAATCCAAATCAACGAAAAACTTCAATTCATTGAAGAACCCGTCGAAATAATGGATCGTGAGGTTAAAAGACTTAAGCAAAACAAGATACCAATTGTTAAGGTTCGATGGAATGCTTGTAGAGGACCCGAGTTCACCTAGGAGTGTGAAGATCAGATGAAGAAGAAATACCCGCATCTATTTCCAGAAGATTCGTCAATACCTTCAACAGCTTAAAATTTCGGGACGAAATTTATTTAACGGGTAGGTACTGTAGTGACCCGAACTTTTCCATGTTTTTATATATTAATTGAGATTGATATTTACATGATTAAATGTTTTCAACATGTTAAGCAATCAAACTTGTTAAGACTTGATTAATTGAAATATGTTTCATATAGACAATTGTCCACCCAAGTTGACCGGTGATTCACGAACGTTAAAACTTGTAAAAACTATATGATGACATATATATGGATATATATATATATATATATATATATAGTTAACATGATACTATGATAAGTAAACATATCATTAAGTATATTAACAATGAACTACATATGTAAAAACAAGATTACTAACTTAATGATTTTTAAACGAGACATATATGTAACGATTATCGTTGTAAAGACATTTAATGTATATATATCATATTAAGAGATATTCATACATGATAATATCATGATAATATAATAATTTAAAATCTCATTTGATATTATAAACATTGGGTTAACAACATTTAACAAGATCGTTAACCTAAAGGTTTCAAAACAACACTTACATGTAACGACTAACGATGACTTAACGACTCAGTTAACATGTATATACATGTAGTGTTTTAATATGTATTTATACACTTTTGAAAGACTTCAATACACTTATCAAAATACTTCTACTTAACAAAAATGCTTACAATTACATCCTCGTTCAGTTTCATCAACAATTCTACTCGTATGCACCCGTATTCGTACTCGTACAATACACAGCTTTTAGATGTATGTAATATTGGTATATACACTCCAATGATCAGCTATTAGCAGCCCATTTGAGTCACCTAACACATGTGGGAACCATCATTTGGCAACTAGCATGAAATATCTCATAAAATTACAAAAATATGAGTAATCATTCATGACTTATTTACATGAAAACAAAATTACATATCCTTTATATCTAATCCATACACCAACGACCAAAAACACCTACAAACACTTTCATTCTTCAATTTTCTTCATCTAATTGATCTCTCTCAAGTTCTATCTTCAAGTTCTAAGTGTTCTTCATAAATTCTACAAGTTCTAGTTACATAAAATCAAGAATACTTTCAAGTTTGCTAGCTCACTTCCAATCTTGTAAGGTGATCATCCAACCTCAAGAAATCTTTGTTTCTTACAGTAGTTATCATTCTAATACAAGGTAATAATCATATTCAAACTTTGGTTCAATTTCTATAACTATAACAATCTTATTTCAAGTGATGATCTTACTTGAACTTGTTTTCGTGTCATGATTCTGCTTCAAGAACTTCGAGCCATCCAAGGATCCGTTGAAGCTAGATCCATTTTTCTATTTTCCAGTAGGTTTATCCAAGGAACTTAAGGTAGTAATGATGTTCATAACATTATTCGATTCATACATATAAAGCTATCTTATTCGAAGGTTTAAACTTGTAATCACTAGAACATAGTTTAGTTAATTCTAAACTTGTTCGCAAACAAAAGTTAATCCTTCTAACTTGACTTTTAAAATCAACTAAACACATGTTCTATATCTATATTATATGCTAACTTAATGATTTAAAACCTGGAGACACGAAAAACACCGTAAAACCGGATTTACGCCGTCGTAGTAACACCGCGGGCTGTTTTGGGTTAGTTAATTAAAAACTATGATAAACTTTGATTTAAAAGTTGTTATTCTGAGAAAATGATTTTTATTATGAACATGAAACTATATCCAAAAATTATGGTTAAACTCAAAGTGGAAGTATGTTTTCTAAAATGGTCATCTAGACGTCGTTCTTTCGACTGAAATGACTACCTTTACAAAAATGACTTGTAACTTATTTTTCCGACTATAAACCTATACTTTTTCTGTTTAGATTCATAAAATAGAGTTCAATATGAAATCATAGCAATTTGATTCACTCAAAACGGATTTAAAATGAAGAAGTTATGGGTAAAACAAGATCGGATAATTTTTCTCATTTTAGCTACGTGAAAATTGGTAACAAATCTATTCCAACCATAACTTAATCAACTTGTATTGTATATTATGTAATCTTGAGATACCATAGACACGTATACAATATTTCGACCTATCATGTCGACACATCTATATATATTTCGGAACAACCATAGACACTCTATATGTGAATGTTGGAGTTAGCTATACAGGGTTGAGGTTGATTCCAAAATATATATAGTTTGAGTTGTGATCAATACTGAGATACGTATACACTGGGTCGTGGATTGATTCAAGATAATATTTATCGATTTATTTTTGTACATCTAACTGTGGACAACTAGTTGTAGGTTACTAACGAGGACAGCTGACTTAATAAACTTAAAACATCAAAATATATTAAAAGTGTTGTAAATATATCTTGAACATACTTTGATATATATGTATATATTGTTATAGGTTCGTGAATCAACCAGTGGCCAAGTCTTACTTCCCGACGAAGTAAAAATCTGTGAAAGTGAGTTATAGTCCCACTTTTAAAATCTAATATTTTTGGGATGAGAATACATGCAGGTTTTATAAATGATTTACAAAATAGACACAAGTACGTGAAACTACATTCTATGGTTGAATTATTGAAATCGAATATGCCCCTTTTTATTAAGTCTGGTAATCTAAGAATTAGGGAACAGACACCCTAATTGACGCGAATCCTAAAGATAGATCTATTGGGCCTAACAAACCCCATCCAAAGTACCGGATACTTTAGTACTTCGAAATTTATATCATATCCGAAGGGTGTCCCGGAATGATGGGGATATTCTTATATGTGCATCTTGTTAATGTCGGTTACCAGGTGTTCACCATATGAATGATTTTTATCTCTATGTATGGGATGTGTATTGAAATATGAAATGTTGTGGTCTGTTATTATGATTTGATATATATAGGTTAAACCTATACTCACCAACATTTTTGTTGACGTTTTAAGCATGTTTATTCTCAGGTGATTATTAAGAGCTTCCGCTGTCGCATACTTAAATAAGGACGAGATTTGGAGTCCATGCTTGTATGATATTGTGTAAAAACTGCATTCAAGAAACTTATTTTGTTGTAACATATTTGTATTGTAAACCATTATGTAATGGTCGTGTGTAAACAGGATATTTTAGATTATCATTATTTGATAATCTACGTAAAGCTTTTTAAACCTTTATTGATGAAATAAAGGTTATGGTTTGTTTTAAAATGAATGCAGTCTTTGAAAAACGTCTCATATAGAGGTCAAAACCTCGCAACGAAATCAATTAATATGGAACGTTTTTAATCAATAAGAACGGGACATTTCAGTTGGTATCCGAGCGTTGGTCTTAGAGAACCAGAATTTTGCATTAGTGTGTCTTATCGAGTTTGTTAGGATGCATTAGTGAGTCTGGACTTCGACCGTGTTTACTTGAAAAATGATTGCTTAACAAATTTTGTGGGAACCATATATTTTTAACATGTGAATATTATGTGATATATTAATCTCTTAACGCGTTTGATATTATGTGATAGATGTCTACCTCTAGAACAAGTCCCATTGACTCACCTAATAATAATGAAGAGTCAAATGTAAATTGGAATGATTCGTGGACTGATTCACAAGTTCCCGAAGAGGAACCGGAAGAAGAGTCGGAACCGGAAGAAGTATCGGAATCGGAAGAAGAATCGGAACCGGATGAAGAAATAGAACCGGTGGGGGAAATAATAAAACGGTTAAGTAAAAGAAAATCCTCAACCAACCGACCAAGGTTAATTATGGTCAATGGTGTTTCCGCCAAGGAAGCAAAATATTGGGAGGATTACCAATTCTCCGATGAATCGGATTCCGACGAGAATTCCGATGATGTTATAGAAATTACCCCAACTGAATTTAAAAAGGCAAAAGAAAATAATAAGGGAAAGGGCATAAAAATAGAGAAATCTAATTCCAACCCCGATGAACTTTATATGTATCGTCAACCCCCGAAGTCCTTAAGTTGTAACAATGACCCGGGAACCTCTAAACCACCAGGTTTTTCTAAACCAATGTGGATAACGACGGCTCGTATTAGGGGAACATCATATATCCCTAGAAACTTGGCAAAACGAACCAAAACTAAAGAAGAAGAAACAAGTGAGTCGGAATAAGATAGCTGTATTCGTGTGGTGTAATATATGTAATATAGTGTGCTTATGCTTTATGATATATGTAAAAATTGCTTGTATTAATAAGTATTTTTTTTTTATGAATCTAACTCTTGTCTATTTTACAGTATAAAAACACAAAATGGATAGACAACCCAATATTTTAAGAGACCTACCCGGAGACATGATTGATGAAATCTTGTCTAGAGTCGGTCAGAATTCTTCGGCACAACTATTTAAGGCGAGATCAGTTTGTAAGACATTCGAAGAACTTTCCAAGAATGCCTTGGTTTATAAAAGGCTTTCGTTCGAAAAATGGGGGATATCACATTGGGAAATCCATAAGTTACAATGTGTTTACTTTGACGCATATATTGCGGGGAACCCAAATGCTATTTTACGCAATGGGTTAAGAAATTATTTTGACTCAATATATCCGAATATTGGACTTCGTGATTTAGAAAAAGCGGCTAACATGCAACATAAAGAAGCATGTTATGCTTACGGATTAGTAATGTTCGCTTCTCACCAAAGTGAGAACAAGAACATCGGGCTACAACTATTAAACAAAACGTTCCCACAAGTGACGGAGTCGATAATTGGGGTAAGAAATGAGGTTTTTAGATTGTTACGGGACTGTTGGACATTACGTAACCCTCGTCCCTTTGACGACGTTACAACACGTTGTCTTATCAACGGCCATAACGGTTATGTTCCACAAGACCAAGGATGGGAAGTAGTCCTAGTAAAACCAGAATGCATGACTTGTTTCTGGACGTATGAATTACGTGTCTTTATTGCCTTTGCTGAACGACTTGTGTACTAGCTAGAATTATCTTCACAACTATCTTGTATCAAAGTTATTGTGTGCTATATTTCATGCTTTATGTAAAATAAGCGGTATTGTAAGTTTGTAAAATATTGTATAAAAGTTTGAACGCGAAATATTATTATAATCAGTTTTTCATATAGAATTGTAGTAGTTGAATTGTATATTAGCTACTAAGTATGAACTTAACGGGTAGGTACTACCCGAATTTAAACTTATAAAACGCTAATATGAAGAAAAAGCTTTTATAAATGAGTTCATATTATGCTACGAAATACTATTAACTACTCTTAATGTTCTGTATGATTAAATTGTTCCATTTGACTATTTTGAAGGAAATGGCACTGACTACTCGACACACCGTGAATATGAATGAAGAGGAATTCCGTACTTTTCTAGCTTCAAACATAGCCGCAGTACAGGCTGCGCTACATACCAACAATAACCTTGGATCTAGCAGTACAGGAAATCGTGTAGGATGCACCTACAAAGAATTCACTGCCTGCAAACCTTTGGAATTTGATGGAACCGAAGGACCGATTGGATTGAAACGGTGGACCGAGAAGGTCGAATCGGTGTTTGCCATAAGTAAGTGTACTGAAGAGGACAAAGTGAAGTACGCTACACATACCTTCACAGGTTCTGCGTTAACATGGTGGAATACCTATCTAGAGCAAGTGGGACAAGACGATGCGTACGCACTACCGTGGTCAGCATTCAAGCACTTGATGAACGAGAAGTACCGTCCCAGAACCGAGG
Organism: Rutidosis leptorrhynchoides; assembly: GCF_046630445.1. Lineage (NCBI taxonomy): Eukaryota > Viridiplantae > Streptophyta > Magnoliopsida > Asterales > Asteraceae > Rutidosis > Rutidosis leptorrhynchoides. The sequence continues at coordinate 291,408,651 of NC_092338.1, forward strand.
TCAATAAGCTCAAGACAGAACTTAGAGGGTTACGAACCCAAGGATTTGATATTACCACGTATGAAAGACGATTCACAGAATTGTGCCTATTGTGTCCGGGAGCGTTCGAAGATGAGGAAGAGAAGATCGACGCGTTTGTGAAAGGATTACCGGAAAGAATCCAAGAAGATATAAGTTCACACGAGCCCGCCTCCATACAACAGGCATGTAGAATGGCTCACAAACTAGTGAACCAGATTGAAGAAAGAATTAAAGAACAGACTGCTGAAGAGGCCAATGTGAAGCAAGTCAAAAGAAAGTGGGAGAAAAACGGTGATAAGAATCACCAATACAACAACAACAGCAATTACAACAATAATCGCAACAATTATCCCAACAATCGCAACATCAATCACAACTACAACAAACGGCCCAACAACAACAACAACAACAACAACAACAACAACAACAACAACAACATCAACTACAACAATCATACCAACAACAATAATAACCGCAACAACAACAACAATCAGAAGCAGCTATGCCAAAGGTGTGAAAAGTATCACTCGGGGTTTTGCACCAAATTTTGCAACAAGTGTAAAAGAAATGGTCATAGCGCGGCGAAGTGTGAGGTCTACGGACCAGGGGTTAATAGAACGAAAGGAACAAATGGTGTCGGAACGAGTAATGGCAGAGCAAGTAGTGTCAGAGCAAGTTATGCCAATGTAGTTTGTTATAAATGTGGAAAACCGGGCCACATTATTAGAAATTGCCCGAACCAGGAGAACACGAATGGACAAGGCCGCGGAAGAGTTTTCAATATTAATGCGGCAGAGGCACAGGAAGACCCGGAGCTTGTTACGGGTACGTTTCTTATTGACAATAAATCTGCTTACGTTTTATTTGATTCGGGTGCGGATAGAAGCTATATGAGTAGAGATTTTTGTGCTAAATTAAGTTGTCCATTGACGCCTTTGGATAGTAAATTTTTACTCGAATTAGCAAATGGTAAATTAATTTAAGCAGATAATATATGTCGGAATCGAGAAATTAAACTGGTTAGCGAAACATTTAAGATTGATTTGATACCAGTAGAGTTAGGGAGTTTTGATGTGATAATCGGTATGGACTGGTTGAAAGAAGTGAAAGCAGAGATCGTTTGTTACAAAAATGCAATTCGCATTATACGAGAAAAAGGAAAACCCTTAATGGTGTACGGAGAAAAAGGCAACACGAAGCTACATCTTATTAGTAATTTGAAGGCACAAAAACTAATAAGAAAAGGTTGATATGCTGTTCTAGCACACGTCGAGAAAGTACAAACTGAAGAAAAGAGCATCAATGATGTTCCCATCGCAAAAGAATTTCCCGATGTATTTCCGAAAGAATTACCGGGATTACCCCCACATCGATCCGTTGAATTTCAAATAGATCTTGTACCAGAAGCTGCACCAATAGCTCGTGCTCCTTACAGACTCGCACCCAGCGAGATGAAAGAACTGCAAAGCCAATTACAAGAACTTTTAGAGCGTGGTTTCATTCGACCAAGCACATCACCGTGGGGAGCTCCTGTTTTGTTTGTCAAGAAGAAAGATGGTACATTCAGGTTGTGTATCGACTACCGAGAGTTGAACAAACTTACCATCAAGAACCGCTACCCACTACCGAGAATCGACGACTTATTTGATCAACTACAAGGCTCGTCTGTTTATTCAAAGATTGACTTACGTTCCGGGTATCATCAAATGCGGGTGAAAGAAGATGATATTCCAAAGACTGCTTTCAGAACACGTTATGGTCATTACGAGTTTATGGTCATGCCGTTTGGTTTAACTAATGCACCAGCTGTGTTCATGGACCTTATGAACCGAGTGTGTGGACCATACCTTGACAAGTTTGTCATTGTTTTCATTGATGACATACTTATTTACTCAAAGAATGACCAAGAACACGGTGAACATTTGAGAAAGGTGTTAGAAGTATTGAGGAAGGAAGAATTGTACGCTAAGTTTTCAAAGCGTGCATTTTGGTTGGAAGAAGTTCAATTCCTCGGTCACATAGTGAACAAAGAAGGTATTAAGGTGGATCCGGCAAAGATAGAAACTGTTGAAAAGTGGGAAACCCCGAAAACTCCGAAACACATACGTCAGTTTTTAGGACTAGCTGGTTACTACAGAAGGTTCATCCAAGACTTTTCCAGAATAGCAAAACCCTTGACTGCATTAACGCATAAAGGGAAGAAATTTGAATGGAATGATGAACAAGAGAAAGCGTTTCAGTTATTGAAGAAAAAGCTAACTACGGCACCTATATTGTCATTGCCTGAAGGGAATGATGATTTTGTGATTTATTGTGACGCATCAAAGCAAGGTCTCGGTTGTGTATTAATGCAACGAACGAAGGTGATTGCTTATGCGTCTAGACAATTGAAGATTCACGAACAAAATTATACGACGCATGATTTGGAATTAGGCGCGGTTGTTTTTGCATTAAAGACTTGGAGGCACTACTTATATGGGGTCAAAAGTATTATATATACCGACCACAAAAGTCTTCAACACATATTTAATCAGAAACAACTGAATATGAGGCAGCGTAGGTGGATTGAATTGCTGAATGATTACGACTTTGAGATTCGTTACCACCCGGGGAAGGCAAATGTGGTAGCCGATGCCTTGAGCAGGAAGGACAGAGAACCCATTCGAGTAAAATCTATGAATATAATGATTCATAATAACCTTACTACTCAAATAAAGGAGGCGCAACAAGGAGTTTTAAAAGAGGGAAATTTAAAGGATGAAATACCCAAGGGATCGGAGAAGCATCTTAATATTCGGGAAGACGGAACCCGGTATAGGGCTGAAAGGATTTGGGTACCAAAATTTGGAGATATGAGAGAAATGGTACTTAGAGAAGCTCATAAAACCAGATACTCAATACATCCTGGAACGGGAAAGATGTACAAGGATCTCAAGAAACATTTTTGGTGGCCGGGTATGAAAGCCGATGTTGCTAAATATGTAGGAGAATGTTTGACGTGTTCTAAGGTCAAAGCTGAGCATCAGAAACCATCAGGTCTACTTCAACAACCCGAAATCCCGGAATGGAAATGGGAAAACATTACCATGGATTTCATCACTAAATTGCCAAGGACTGCAAGTGGTTTTGATACTATTTGGATAATAGTTGATCGTCTCACCAAATCAGCACACTTCCTGCCAATAAGAGAAGATGACAAGATGGAGAAGTTAGCACGACTGTATTTGAAGGAAGTCATCTCCAGACATGGAATACCAATCTCTATTATCTCTGATAGGGATGGTAGATTTATTTCAAGATTCTGGCAGACATTACAGCAAGCATTAGGAACTCGTCTAGACATGAGTACTGCCTATAATCCACAAACTGATGGGCAGAGTGAAAGGACGATACAAACGCTTGAAGACATGCTACGAGCATGTGTTATTGATTTCGGAAACAGTTGGGATCGACATCTACCGTTAGCAGAATTTTCCTACAACAACAGCTACCATTCAAGCATTGAGATGGCGCCGTTTGAAGCACTTTATGGTAGAAAGTGCAGGTCTCCGATTTGTTGGAGTGAAGTGGGGGATAGACACATTACGGGTCCGGAGATTATACAAGAAACTACCGAGAAGATCATCCAAATTCAACAACGGTTGAAAACCGCCCAAAGTCGACAAAAGAGCTACGCTGACATTAAAAGAAAAGATATAGAATTTGAAATTGGAGAGATGGTCATGCTTAAAGTTGCACCTTGGAAAGGCGTTGTTCGATTTGGTAAACGAGGGAAATTAAATTCAAGGTATATTGGACCATTCAAGATTATTGATCGTGTCGGACCAGTAGCTTACCGACTTGAGTTACCTCAACAACTCGCGGCTGTACATAACACTTTCCACGTCTCGAATTTGAAGAAATGTTTTGCTAAAGAAGATCTCACTATTCCATTAGATGAAATCCAAATCAACGAAAAACTTCAATTCATCGAAGAACCCGTCGAAATAATGGATCGTGAGGTTAAAAGACTTAAGCAAAACAAGATACCAATTGTTAAGGTTTGATGGAATGCTCGTAGAGGACCCGAGTTCACCTGGGAGCATGAAGTTCAGATGAAGAAGAAATACCCGCATCTATTTCCAGAAGATTCGTCAACACCTTCAACAGCTTAAAATTTCGGGACGAAATTTATTTAACCGGTAGGTACTGTAGTGACCCAAACTTTTCCATGTTTTTATATATTAATTGAGATTGATATTTACATGATTAAATGTTTCCAACATGTTAAGCAATCAAACTTGTTAAGACTTGATTAATTGAAATATGTTTCATATAGACAATTGTCCACCCAAGTTGACCGGTGATTCACGAACGTTAAAACTTGTAAAAACTATATGATGACATATATATGGATATATATATAGTTAACATGATACTATGATAAGTAAACATATCATTAAGTATATTAACAATGAACTACATATGTAAAAACAAGAATACTAACTTAATGATTTTTAAACGAGACATATATGTAACGATTATCGTTGTAAAGACATTTAATGTATATATATCATATTAAGAGATATTCATACATGATAATATCATGATAATATAATAATTTAAAATCTCATTTGATATTATAAACATTGGGTTAACAACATTTAACAAGATCGTTAACCTAAAGGTTTCAAAACAACACTTACATGTAACGACTAACGATGACTTAACGACTCAGTTAAAATGTATATACATGTAGTGTTTTAATATGTATTTATACACTTTTGAAAGACTTCAATACACTTATCAAAATACTTCTACTTAACAAAAATGCTTACAATTACATCCTCGTTCAGTTTCATCAACAATTCTACTCGTATGCACCCGTATTCGTACTCGTACAATACACAGCTTTTAGATGTATGTACTATTGGTATATACACTCCAATTATCAGCTCTTAGCAGCCCATGTGAGTCACCTAACACATGTGGGAACCATCATTTGGCAACTAGCATGAAATATCTCATAAAATTACAAAAATATGAGTAATCATTCATGACTTATTTACATGAAAACAAAATTACATATCCTTTATATCTAATCCATACACCAACGACCAAAAACACCTACAAACACTTTCATTCTTCAATTTTCTTTATCTAATTGATCTCTCTCAAGTTCTATCTTCAAGTTCTAAGTGTTCTTCATAAATTCTACAAGTTCTAGTTACATAAAATCAAGAATACTTTCAAGTTTGCTAGCTCACTTCCAATCTTGTAAGGTGATCATCCAACCTCAAGAAATCTTTGTTTCTTACAGTAGTTTATCATTCTAATACAAGGTAATAATCATATTCAAACTTTGGTTCAATTTCTATAACTATAACAATCTTATTTCAAGTGATGATCTTACTTGAACTTGTTTTCGTGTAATGATTCTGCTTCAAGAACTTCGAGCCATCCAAGGATCCGTTGAAGCTAGATCCATTTTTCTCTTTTCCAGTAGGTTTATCCAAGGAACTTAAGGTAGTAATGATATTCATAACATTATTCGATTCATACATATAAAGCTATCTTATTCGAAGGTTTAAACTTGTAATCACTAGAACATAGTTTAGTTAATTCTAAACTTGTTCGCAAACAAAAGTTAATCCTTCTAACTTGACTTTTAAAATCAACTAAACACATGTTCTATATCTATATGATATGCTAACTTAATGATTTAAAACCTGGAGACACGAAAAACACCGTAAAACCGGATTTACGCCGTCGTAGTAACACCGCGGGCTGTTTTGGGTTAGTTAATTAAAAACTATGATAAACTTTGATTTAAAAGTTGTTATTCTGAGAAAATGATTTTTATTATGAACATGAAACTATATCCAAAAATTATGGTTAAACTCAAAGTGGAAGTATGTTTTCTAAAATGGTCATCTAGACGTCGTTCTTTCGACTGAAATGACTACCTTTACAAAAACGACTTGTAACTTATTTTTCCGACTATAAACCTATACTTTTTCTGTTTAGATTCATAAAATAGAGTTCAATATGAAATCATAGCAATTTGATTCACTCAAAACGGATTTAAAATGAAGAAGTTATGGGTAAAACAAGATCGGATAATTTTTCTCATTTTAGCTACGTGAAAATTGGTAACAAATCTATTCCAACCATAACTTAATCAACTTGTATTGTATATTATGTAATCTTGAGATACCATAGACACGTATACAATGTTTCGACCTATCATGTCGACACATCTATATATATTTCGGAACAACCATAGACACTCTATATGTGAATGTTGGAGTTAGCTATACAGGGTTGAGGTTGATTCCAAAATATATATAGTTTGAGTTGTGATCAATACTGAGATATGTATACACTGGGTCGTGGATTGATTCAAGATAATATTTATCGATTTATTTCTGTACATCTAACTGTGGACAACTAGTTGTAGGTTACTAACGAGGACAGCTGACTTAATAAACTTAAAACATCAAAATATATTAAAAGTGTTGCCCGAACTTTTCCATGTTTTTATATATTAATTGAGATTGATATTTACATGATTAAATGTTTCCAACATGTTAAGCAATCAAACTTGTTAAGACTTGATTAATTGAAATATGTTTCATATAGACAATTGTCCACCCAAGTTGACCGGTGATTCACGAACGTTAAAACTTGTAAAAACTATATGATGACATATATATGGATATATATATATATAGTTAACATGATACTATGATAAGTAAACATATCATTAAGTATATTAACAATGAACTACATATGTAAAAACAAGACTACTAACTTAATGATTTTTAAACGAGACATATATGTAACGATTATCGTTGTAAAGACATTTAATGTATATATATCATATTAAGAGATATTCATACATGATAATATCATGATAATATAATAATTTAAAATCTCATTTGATATTATAAACATTGGGTTAACAACATTTAACAAGATCGTTAACCTAAAGGTTTCAAAACAACACTTACATGTAACGACTAACGATGACTTAACGACTCAGTTAAAATGTATATACATGTAGTGTTTTAATATGTATTTATACACTTTTGAAATACTTCAATATACTTATCAAAATACTTCTACTTAACAAAAATGCTTACAATTACATCCTCGTTCAGTTTCATCAACAATTCTACTCGTATGCACCCGTATTCGTACTCGTACAATACACAGCTTTTAGATGTATGTACTATTGGTATATATACTCCAATGATCAGCTCTTAGCAGCCCATGTGAGTCACCTAACACATGTGGGAACCATCATTTGGCAACTAGCATGAAATATCTCATAAAATTACAAAAATATGAGTAATCATTCATGACTTATTTACATGAAAACAAAATTACATATCCTTTATATCTAATCCATACACCAACGACCAAAAACACCTACAAACACTTTCATTCTTCAATTTTCTTCATCTAATTGATCTCTCTCAAGTTCTATCTTCAAGTTCTAAGTGTTCTTCATAAATTCTACAAGTTCTAGTTACATAAAATCAAGAATACTTTCAAGTTTGCTAGCTCACTTCCAATCTTGTAAGGTGATCATCCAACCTCAAGAAATCTTTGTTTCTTACAGTAGGTTATCATTCTAATACAAGGTAATAATCATATTCAAACTTTGGTTCAATTTCTATAACTATAACAATCTTATTTCAAGTGATGATCTTACTTGAACTTGTTTTCGTGTCATGATTCTGCTTCAAGAACTTCGAGCCATCCAAGGATCCGTTGAAGCTAGATCCATTTTTCTCTTTTCCAGTAGGTTTATCCAAGGAACTTAAGGTAGTAATGATGTTCATAACATTATTCGATTCATACATATAAAGCTATCTTATTCGAAGGTTTAAACTTGTAATCACTAGAACATAGTTTAGTTAATTCTAAACTTGTTCGCAAACAAAAGTTAATCCTTCTAATTTGACTTTTAAAATTAACTAAACACATGTTCTATATCTATATGATATGCTAACTTAATGATTTAAAACCTGGAAACACGAAAAACACCGTAAAACCGGATTTACGCCGTCGTAGTAACACCGCGGGCTGTTTTGGGTTAGTTAATTAAAAACTATGATAAACTTTGATTTAAAAGTTGTTATTCTGAGAAAATGATTTTTATTATGAACATGAAACTATATCCAAAAATTATGGTTAAACTCAAAGTGGAAGTATGTTTTCTAAAATGGTCATCTAGACGTCGTTCTTTCGACTGAAATGACTACCTTTACAAAAACGACTTGTAACTTATTTTTCCGACTATAAACCTATACTTTTTCTGTTTAGATTCATAAAATAGAGTTCAATATGAAATCATAGCAATTTGATTCACTCAAAACGGATTTAAAATGAAGAAGTTATGGGTAAAACAAGATCGGATAATTTTTCTCATTTTAGCTACGTGAAAATTGGTAACAAATCTATTCCAACCATAACTTAATCAACTTGTATTGTATATTATGTAATCTTGAGATACCATAGACACGTATACAATGTTTCGACCTATCATGTCGACACATCTATATATATTTCGGAACAACCATAGACACTCTATATGTGAATGTTGGAGTTAGCTATACAGGGTTGAGGTTGATTCCAAAATATATATAGTTTGAGTTGTGATCAATACTGAGATACGTATACACTGGGTCGTGGATTGATTCAAGATAATATTTATCGATTTATTTCTGTACATCTAACTGTGGACAACTAGTTGTAGGTTACTAACGAGGACAGCTGACTTAATAAACTTAAAACATCAAAATATATTAAAAGTGTTGTAAATATATCTTGAACATACTTTGATATATATGTATATATTGTTATAGGTTCGTGAATCAACCAGTGGCCAAGTCTTACTTCCCGACGAAGTAAAAATCTGTGAAAGTGAGTTATAGTCCCACTTTTAAAATCTAATATTTTTGGGATGAGAATACATGCAGGTTTTATAAATGATTTACAAAATAGACACAAGTACGTGAAACTACATTCTATGGTTGAATTATAGAAATCGAATATGCCCCTTTTTATTAAGTCTGGTAATCTAAGAATTAGGGAACAGACACCCTAATTGACGCGAATCCTAAAGATAGATCTATTGGGCTTAACAAACCCCATCCAAAGTACCGGATGCTTTAGTACTTCGAAATTTATATCATATCCGAAGGGTGTCCCGGAATGATGGGGATACTCTTATATATGCATCTTGTTAATGTCGGTTACCAGGTGTTCACCATATGAATGATTTTTATCTCTATGTATGGGATGTGTATTGAAATATGAAATCTTGTGGTCTGTTATTATGATTTGATATATATAGGTTAAACCTATAACTCACCAACATTTTTGTTGACGTTTTAAGCATGTTTATTCTCAGGTGATTATTAAGAGCTTCCGCTGTCGCATACTTAAATAAGGACGAGATTTGGAGTCCATGCTTGTATGATATTGTGTAAAAACTGCATTCAAGAAACTTATTTTGTTGTAACATATTTGTATTGTAAACCATTATGTAATGGTCGTGTGTAAACAGGATATTTTAGATTATCATTATTTGATAATCTACGTAAAGATTTTTAAACCTTTATTAATGAAATAAAGGTTATGGTTTGTTTTAAAATGAATGCAGTCTTTGAAAAACGTCTCATATAGAGGTCAAAACCTCGCAACGAAATCAATTAATATGGAACGTTTTTAATCAATAAGAACGGAACATTTCAATTACCAACCAGAAACTTCTTACTAGAAGCATCTTCTGCCATGTACTTGGATTCCAGTGAATCCCATAGTTCTTTTGCGGATTCGACATTTTGGTAAACATCAAATAGAGAATCAGACATACCATTCAAGATGTAGCCACGGCATATGTAATCGTCGTTCTCCTATTTTGATCTCCTCCTAGTAACCTCCAGTGTTTCTTGTTCATCGAATTCAGGCATGGGAGTACTCAGAACGTACACCACTTTCAGGGTTGTGAGAAGGAAGTGCATCTTCTTCTGCCATCTACGAAAGTCCTACCCTTCAAACTTCGCCAATTTGTCAAACTTGCTTGTCATGTCTTTCACAGATTCTCCGTTCGTCATCTTCACAGAATACTTTGATCTTTGTTGTTAATTAGAGTTTCGAATTCGGATTTCTGAGAGTCGTGTAATCACTTTCAGATCAAAGTATTTCGATGGTACTATCGAAATCTCTAATCAGATAAAACTCAGAATTGTTGAACAAAGAAAATTTGTTTTTGTATATATGAATTTGATTAAATGTACCAGACTAAATAAGCAAAAACGGGAGTTCCATAACTGCCGAATGGCAGTTCTATAACTGCCGAATGACAGTTTCATAACTGCTAAAAAGGTTCAAATCCGGGTTTTTTTATTTTGGGTCAAACCGGGTCAAAATCGAATTTTAACACATTTTTAATAAAGCGATGTTAACCCAAATAAAAAATTTCCAAGCTGACCCTGGCAGCTCGAAACTCCAATTGATTGACATTCTTCAAACCAACGAAGATCCTTGCAAACATAACACGTCGCGCCCGAATCAACCCACCAAGCAACATCATCATCCTGAACATAAAATGCATCAGAAATCACAGAAATATAATTCTGAATATTATTAAATTTACATAACATATTCTGACCTTGTTGCTTTTCCTGATCCTTAGACCCACTTGGACCAGCGCCATCCTTTTTTGCTTTTCCAACACGGCAATCCTTCTTCATATGACCAGGTTTGCCACACTTCCAACATTCAAGTTTCAGCTTTTTTAAAACGACCAGAATTGTCATCACCGCCTTTGTTTTTGCGTTTGTTGTTGCTAAACTTGTTGAACTTCTTAGAAGATTCACCTTCCACCATGTTAACAGAAGAATTCCCAACTTGATTCTTACCTTTCGGATTGTTGTCAAGTTCTTGAGTATTCAAAGCCTCTTCAATCCGAAAATGACTTTCAAGTTGAATTAAAGTTAATTCTTCCTTGCCGTGTTTCAGAGTGTATTTAAACTCTTTCCATGATGGAAGCAGTTTGTCAATAATCATTGCAACCGACCCCAGCCAGGGGCTCTGCCCCTTGGACCCCGCCAGGGGTTGCCACCCCTTGGACCCCGCTATCGGGGGCGCTGCCCCCGAACCCCTGTCATAATCAATATAAGTTCAAACAAGTGTGCACTCCACACTTTCCCGAACTTGTTCAATATTTATCAAGATTATTTTGGTTAACAAATTAATCCCATTACACTTAAATCATATTGGTGACGCAAATCACCAACACTGTGCCTTATCTTCTTTCAGTTTCATTCGGGTAATGAATTGAACGGAGTTGAATAGTGAAGACTGAGGGAGTAATATTAGATGAAGAAAGATCACGAATGGCTTGCTTTCCTCTCATATCTAGATATAAGTATTTTATCATCTTAGATATGCTTCTGTAAACTACTTTAGTTTTCCTATGTATTAGATTCGTTATATGTTATTTGTTAATCAATGCAAAAGATATGCATCTTCTTGGACGCATATACTAGGTGTTTGACAAAGTGATGAAGATGAATTTGGTTTTTGTTTACTAACTATCAAACTTGGATTTTAAGATACTTTTTAGTTTTTAGTGATACATCTTTGAAATTTTGTTTCATATATCTCAGTGTGATATCATCTACCGTTTCCTTTAAATGTTATAGTGAAATGGCATTTTATAAGCTTTTGCATAATTAATTAAGATGTAGAGTCTTATGTTTAATAGTCCAAACTAATGATCAATATATCACTGGGTTCATATATTCAAAAATAGGGACATGAGACAATGGTAATGTGGTTAACTTCACCAATAGAAACGAACCCGATTTTATGTACTTTATTTTCAGTCACATTCAAATTGTATTGAGTGAAGTATGTATTTTACTTTTGACCATTAGGAAGATTTAATATCTTGATTCTTTTTACTAAATTTAATACTCTTGCTTAAATTGTTTCATACAATGTTGTGCTCTAGTCAGTAAAGCTTGCATGAGTTCTGAAGGACATCCATGATGAGTTGCGGCACCTCTGGAGGAGTTTAATATTCGTCATGCGATAGTTCTAATTTGTAGATGTAGAAAGATGAGTTGTTAGGAAGGTCGGGTATGAAAGTTAATTAAATGTATCTAATTTATCCGGCTGAAGTGATTTATATCTAGCAAATTTACTTCATTAGTACATTCTAATTGATCTCACCTAACTACATGATAAGATCTATGTTCATGAAAACTATTGCAATTTTGGTAAGTTCTACTGTATTTAGTAAGTATTGTTGTAGTGAATCCATAGTTAGATATGTGATGCTGAATTCAGTTTATCCTTTCTATGTTTATATTTGCTCTATGCTTACAAATTATTATCCTTTATATTCTAAAACAAAACCAAATTTACGTCATCTTAATTTTTCACTGTTGTCGTTCCGTGTAAAACGTCATCGTATTCTTTACCCTTTTATTTACTCGGTACCCTCTATCTACCAACTAATCTAAAAACGGTGTTCTTCTGTCTCCTCTTACCAAATCCATTCTCCATGCGGAATCCGTCAGTGATTCTTCTATTGTTCGAACGCTTCATGTCGGTTTTCAACTCCTTCGCAACCGTCAACCGTGATGCATAATTTTATGGGTTTGGGAATTTTAGGGTTCTGTTCGATGAAACTCGAGATCCTTCAGCCTAAAAGTCAGCCGGATTGATGTTGTTCAGTGCATTTTCAGGGGTTGTTTTGCCTTTTTAGTCCGTTCTTTGTGATGAAGAATATTTGCACCTTTGGGATAAAAATTAGGGTTAATCGTTATGATCATCGCTGCAGTTCTTTCTGCTGTCCCATTCGGTTGATGGTATTTTCCCTGTACCTTTTTTAACGCTAATAATTAGTAGATAAATTTTACACGAGTTCGTGTTTGTTTATTTGATTTTTAACATTGAAATTTTATTAGTTTTGTCATTTTCTTCAATTTTTTCGCAAATTTGTTGGTTGCCATTGTTGTGGGTGACGATACTGAATGTGAATGGAATAGCTGCATATTATGCCTTTAATACATGCTGTTTTTACATAAAACAATGTATGTTCTTTTAAAAGTTATGTTGTTTACAATCTGGGTTACTATTAGTGTAAAGGATGAAATGTTAAGAGAGTAGCTACTGTTTTATCCTTTAGAAAATGTTTGTGTCAAGCATAAATGACTTCTTTTTCCTTTTGGTGCTTCATGATGGGAAAATAATCACAACGGGCAATCTACAAAGCGGAAACAAACCCGTTTGACAAGCATTTCCCGACCCGTATGAACCCGTGAGGAAACTAACAAACAAGCTATATCAAAACCAACCTAAATCAGTCCCAATTTAGTACCAAATCAGCTAATAACAATAATCGAGCACACACAATACACACGAGAATTTTTACGTGGAAAACCTCTCAAAATCGAGAGTAAAAACCACGGGACTCGTAAGCCACTTAAATTCCACTATCATCAATAAAGAGAACAATACAATAGGTCTTCTCTAGATCATATAGAGGTCTACAACATCATCATACTCTTGAACTACAACAATCAACAAGTATATGAACAACCTAAAAAGACAAAAGAGGAATTATCTCACCCAAAAATCTGCTCTCTGTTCCAGCAGCAAGAACACGACCTACAGACCTTATTAGACGAATTCAACGGTTGAAAATGTTGGCACTGATGTCAGGAAGACACAGTCCAAAAATTGTGAAGATTCAACGGTCGGATCTCCGGGGATCGAAGGTTTTCTGGCCTGCTGTCACTGTAGACGGGAATTGGGGTTTTGACTCTTTTTCTTGATCTCTCTTGCACTCTTGATAATGAAAACAGCTGCAACTTGATGTTTTAAGATGCCCTCCTATGCTTGACCAAGTCAACCAAGCAATGGGCCTAATTTTGTTGGGCTTGGGCTTGTTAATACTTACTCATATTTGGAAACCCAATAACAAAACCCAACAAATCTCCCCCTTTCCAATTATGAGGAAGGAATCGCCATCCCGGCGATCGAGCAACATACCTTGAGCTTCTCACTTGCTAAAGCCTTTGTGAACATGTCGGAACCATTATCATCGGTGTGAACTTTATCAAGTTCAAACGAACCATCTTCAAGACGTTCTCTAATCCAATGATACAGCACATCTATATGTTTTGTCCGCTTATGATACATAGAATTTCTAGCCAAATGAATCGCACTCTCATTATCACAAAGAACCACATATCGTGATTGCTTAAACCCAAGGTCTTGTAGAAACCTTTTCATCCACAATAGTTCTTTGCACACTTCTGTTGCTGCCATATATTCAGCCTCGGTCGTAGACAATGCAACACACTTTTGTAACCTTGATTGCCATGAAACTGCTCCCCCTGCGAAAGTCATCAAATATCCAGAAGTGGATTTCATGTTATCTTTGTTTCCTGCCATATCTGAGTCTGTATAACCAACAAGCATCGGCTCTCCATTTCCGAATGTGATACCTAACTTTGAAGTACCTCGTAAGTATCTCATAATCCATTTAACCGCTTCCCAATGCTTCTTACCCGGATTTGACATAAACCGACTAACAACTCCTACCGCATGAGCTATATCAGGCCTAGTACACACCATAGCATACATCAAGCTACCAACTGCTGACGCATATGGAACTATATCCATCTCCTCAACATCCTCCTTTGAAGTAGGACAATCTCTTTCTGTTAGCTTAAAGTTGTTTGTAAGAGGGGAACTAACCACTTTAGCATTCTTCATGTTGAATCTACTTAGCACCTTTTCAATGTATTGCTCTTGTGATATATGTAACGTCTTAGCACCTCTATCTCTAGAAATCCGAATGCCAAGAATCTGTTTTGCTGGCCCCAAGTCTTTCATAGCAAAAGACTTGCTCAATTCTCGCTTCAACTGCGCAATTCTTTTAATATTTTTACCAACAATCAACATATCATCAACGTATAACAACAATATGATGAAATCATCATCACCAAACCTCTGAAAGAAAACACAATGATCTGAAGTTGTCTTTCGGTAGCCTTGCTTTCCTATAACCGATTCAAACTTCTTATACCACTGTCTCGGTGCTTGCTTCAACCCATATAAACTTTTCTGAAGTCTACAAACATAATTTTCTTTACCCTTAACCCGAAAACCTTCAGGTTGCATCATGTAGATTTCCTTATCCAAATCACCGTGAAGAAAAGCAGTCTTGACATCCATCTGTTCAACCTCAAGATCAAGACTAGCAGCTAATCCAAGAACCACTCGAATAGATCCCATCTTCACAACCGGTGAGAAAATCTCATCAAAATCAATACCCTTTTTCTGGCTGAATCCTTTAACGACTAACCTAGCTTTGTACCTTGGTTGTGAAGTAAGCTCATCTGTCTTCACTTTGAATACCCATTTGTTTCTCAAAGCTCTCTTGCCTTTAGGTAACTTCACCAGCTCATAAGTATTGTTCTCATGCAAGGAATTCATCTCATCTTGCATAGCTTCACCCCACTCTTTCTTATGCTCATCTTTCATTGCTTCTGAATAACATTCTGGCTCTCCCCCATCAGTAACTAATACATACTCATCAGCAGAATATCTAACAGAAGGATGACGGTCTCGGGTAGACCGCCTAAGTGGGACAAATGATGGCACATCTGGTACTGGAATCTCTACCTGCTCCGGAGCATAATCATCATCAGTACCATGTTCATTATTATGAACATCATCTCCAACATGTTGTGGAGTAACTGGATCCAAATCAACAAGATCAGCACTAGGTTGAGGAACTGAATCTGCCTTATCAACATCTTTTAACATATGATCTTCTGTAAATACAACATCTCGGCTTCGTACGAGTTTCTTCTGAACTGGATCATATAACCTGTACCCAAAATCATCTTCACCATAGCCGAGGAATACACATGGCTTAGTCTTCATATCAAGCTTTGACCTCTCATCTTTGGGAACATGAACAAAAGCTTTACATCCAAAAACTCGTAAATGGCAGTAAGAAACATCTTTTCCGCTCCAAACCCTGTTAGGAACATCAAAACGCAAAGGAACACAAGGGGTTAGATTAATAATATGAACTGTCATATTTAAAGCCTCACCCCAAAAGGAATCAGACAACCCTGCATGTGAAAGCAAACATCTAACTCTCTCAACCAAAGTTCTGTTCATCCTCTCTGCTAAGCCATTCAACTGAGGTGTCTTTGGTGGAGTCTTTTGATGCCGAATACCATTCTCCTTACAGTAAGCATCAAATCTTCCAATGTATTCACCGCCATTATCAGTCCGAATACACTTGAGTTTCTTCCCCGTTTGCCTTTCAACTAGTGCATGAAATTCTTTAAACTTCTCATATACTTGATCCTTTGACTTTAAGGTATAAACCCACACCTTCCTGGAATGATCATCGATGAATGTAACAAAGTAGAAACATCCACCAAGTGTCCTAGTCTTCATAGGCCCACAAACATCTGAATGCACTAGATCAAGTATGTTCTCCATTCGAAAAGGAGAATGACTCTTAAACGCAACTCTGGTCTGTTTACCTGCCAAACAGTGAGAACACTTACTCAAATTAATATCACTAACACCCGACAACACATTCTTCTTAAACAAGATAGACATCCCCTTTTCACTCATGTGGCCAAGTCTTTTATGCCACAACTCAGTAGAATCAACATTGTCCACTGCGTTAACAATGTTCTGGATAATCTTCGGACGCGTGATGTATAATCTTGAGTCTTTCTTGCCTCTTCCCACTATCATAGAACCAAGAGTTAGTTTCCAAATACCATTACCAAAACCGTTATAATAACCATCATCATCAAGAATGCCTGTTGAAATAACATTAAGTCTCATATCCGGAACATGTTTTACATTATGCAAAACTAACTCCATTCCCGTGTCAAATTTCAAACAAACATCTCCAATACCAACGATCTTTGATAACCCGGCATTACCCATCCTAGCAAATCCATAGTCACCTGGAGTGTAAGATGAGAAGTGATCTCTACAAATTGCAACATGACATGTAGCACCACTATCAACAATCCAACTCGTGTCATCATGAGTAAGATTGATCATATCATAATCAATACAAACAAAGAACTCATCTGTGATAGCGTTAACTTCAACCTTATCATCATCACCACCATCACTTTTCTTTTATTTATTCATGTCATATGCCTTTTTCTTCTCATTCTTCAACTTTGGACAATACCACTTTGTGTGCCCCTTTTCATGACAATTATAACACTCAACATTAGCAAATTTGCCTTTGCGTGAGCTGCTACGATGATTGCCTCTTTTACCCTGACCTCTACTATGACTTCTCCCCCGCGTTTCTGTGACCAAGATATCTGACTGTGAAGAGGAACCTTGTGACTTTCTTCTCATCTCTTCATTCAAAATACTACCCTTAGCCAATTCCATGGTGATAGTACCATTCGGTGCAGAGTTGGACAAAGATGTCCTAAAAGTCTCCCAAGAGTCCGGTAATGTACCAAGTAACCAGAGACCCTGAATCTCATCCTCAAACTTGATACCCATACCTGCAAGCTGATTTATAATACCCTGATATGCATTTAGGTGATCTGTAATAGGAGTCCCATCATGGTACTTCAAAGCCATCATCTGCTTAATTAAGAACAACTTGTTATTCCCAGTCTTTCGTTCATATAACTGCTCAAGCTTTTTCCATAAGGCTTTAGCATCAGTCTCCCCAGTAATATGGTTCACTACATTATCATCAACCCACTGCCGAATATACCCACATACTTGTCTATGCAAAATTTTCCATTGAGCATCAGATTTTTCCTCAGGTTTATCCTCAGTAAAAACAGGCAAATAATAATCTTTTACATAAAGAAGATCCTCCATCTTGCCTTTCCAAACATGATAATTTGAACCATTTAAACTAATCATCTTACTTGTTGATAATGCTAAAAACGAACATATATTTCATAGCATTATTCCTCAAGAAAGACAAGCTTTTAGTTGCAATTGTTCTATTTACAAGTGATATTCGTTTAAATAATAAAAGGTGAAGACAAAAGACAGATTAGACGAATTGAAGACGCAAACGACCAAAAAGCTCAAAAGTACAAAAGACAATCAAAAAGGTTCCAATTATTGATAAGAAACGTCTCGAAATTACAAAAGTACAAGATTCAAAACGCAAAGTACAAGATATTAAATTGTACGCGAGGACGTTCGAAAATCCGGAACCGGGACTAGAGTCAACTCTTAACGCTCGACGCAACGGACTAAAAATTACAAGTTAACTATGTATATAAATATAATATAATATATAATTAATTATATTAATTATATATATATTATATATATATTATTAAAACCGTCGGCAGCAAGAAACTCCAAGGGTGTGAGCTGTAAATATATCTCCGCGACTCGCGGAGTTTTAAGGGCATTTTGCCGCGAGTCGCGGAGCCCCAATTTTCAACTCTGGCTATAAAGCCAACCGAATTCTGATCAAATTTCATATCTTTTTTTTCTTCTCATTCATACGAGTAATATATATATATAATTTATATTTTAATTTTAAATTTTAATTTTAAATCCTAATAATAAGGGTATGTTAGCGAATGTTGTAAGGGTGTAAGTCGAAATTCTGTCCGTGTAACGCTACGCTATTTTTAATCATTGTAAGTTATGTTCAACCTTTTTATATTAATGTCTCGTAGCTAAGTTATTATTATGCTTATTTAAAACGAAGTAATCATGATGTTGGGCTAATTACTAAAATTGGGTAATTGGGCTTTGTACCATAATTGGGGTTTGGATAAAAGAACGACACTTGTGGAAACTAGACTATGGGCTATTAATGGGCTTTATATTTGTTTAACTAAATGAAAGTTTGTTAATGTTAATATAAAGATTTACAATTGGGCGTCCCTATAAATTACCATATACACTCGATCGGACACGATGGGCGGGGTATTTATATGTACGAATAATCGTTCATTTAACCGGACACGGGAATGGATTAATAGCCACTAGAATAATCAAAACAGGGGTGAAATTACATTCAAGGGTAATTGGTGTAATTGTTAACAAAGTAGTAAAACCTTTGTTTACACGCAGTCGATAACCTGGTGTATTCATTAAACAAAGTATTAAAACCTTGTTACAATTCGAATCCCCAATTAGTTGGAATATTTATCTTCGGGTATAATATATGTATTTTTAAGATTTTATAAATATTTAAGTTTTATAAGTTTCTTTATTTCTATTTTAGTTTATAAAAATATAAGTTTTATTTTAAAATCGTTTATTTAAATTAAAAACAGAAAACATAAAAAAAAAAAAAAATAAAGAAAAACGCGTAAAAACACAAAGCTGTCAACTGAATTCCTGAACCCCGCGACTCGCGGGGTTTTCTTCTTTATTTGCCGCGACTCGCGGAGCTACTCTGACAGGCGACAAGGAAGCCCTAATCGAGCATTAATTACGGATATTATTAATTAATTATTATTATTACCTAATTTGTATTATTATTATTATTAGTTTTAATTTTAATTTTACTTTTTATTTAATTTAATGTATTTAGTATAAATAAGTTTAATAAAATTATAAAATTAATAGTTTTATTAAATAAATAATATAAAAATAATATTTTTATAAAAATTGTACTTTTTACAACTTTTTGTATATTTTTATATTTTGTACCTTTTTAATCGTTGTAGCGTAAAATTTATATTTTTAGCTCATATTTAATTTTAAACTTAGTTTTTGCTATAGTTATTTTTACTCCTAGATTTTTAGGCTTTGCCGTAGAATTCCTTAAGTGCTTTTTCTTTAGACTAAGATTTAGGTGCTTTAGAATTTTGCGACGCCTTTTTAAGTTTTAGTTTCTTTTTAAGTTATTTCCATTTGAGATTTAGTTTTTCCTTGTAAGCTTTAATATTTTTAGACCTTTTATTATGTATCAATTATCATTCCAATTAGTAATTTCAATTTGCGATTATAATTTTAAGTTAGTTGTAGTAATAAGGTTAAATTAGTTAAGTATTTTTAAGTTTTTATAAGTTTCTTTTATTTTTCCGTCACCTTTTATTTTTCAATCATTTTTTTCTTTTTCAACCTTTTGCGACGAACTCTTTTTCTCTCTTATTTCTCGCCATTCTAGTTTTTAGGACTTAGAATTTTTTCTACTTCTTATCTAAATTTCTTAAAATTACGAAAATTTATTTTAAGTGGTTAAATTGATAGACATCAAAATTTTCTGGTTCGTAGTAATAGTTGGATTTGTACGTGGACCGGGTTATTGGAGCCAAACAGTCCTCAATTATATTGAGACCAAACGAATCCTGCCCCTCTGCTGCATCTTTTGGCTATTCGAAACGTGGGCAAAATCAGAAAAGTCTATTGATTGGATAACTTATTATAATTTTTCTTTCCTTTTAAAAACTAATAGGATATTCAGTGAATGCACCGAGCAAGACGTTCATCACCTTTTGTACGTTCACCACCTGTAACTCGATCAAGACATCGTTTAACAAATATAACCGCCGTTGATTTTTCTTTAGAATCGTCATCCAGTAGACCAAGTACTTCAGTTCAAATTTCCGATAATCCATTTTTTGAACCCAACCTCACAATTGAGAATCCAGAAAATATTCAGGAACGGTTCATAGATCCTGAACCATTAAACTTTCCTCCGGAACCACCAATCATTCAAACAGAGATTGTTGAGGAACGAACTATTAAATCAGAATCATCTATTGATACCGATTCAACAAATTCAATTATGGAGAATCTGGAACCTTTAAGTATGGAAGACCGAATGAGAGCTAAACGCACTGGCCAAGGTCACGCAATTACTCATCCAGACATTAATGCGCCAGATTATGAAATCAAAGGACAAATTCTACACATGGTGACTAATCAATGCCAATTTAGTGGTGCGCCGAAGGAAGATCCAAATGAACATCTACGTACCTTTAATAGGATCTGCACACTATTTAAAATACGAGAAGTGGAGGATGAACAGATATATCTCATGTTATTTCCCTGGACTTTAAAGGGAGAAGCCAAAGATTGGTTGGAATCATTACCTGAAGGGGCGATCGATACATGGGACGTTTTAATTGATAAATTTCTTAAACAATTCTTTCCTGCATCTAAAGCCGTAAGACTTCAAGCAGAAATTGTTACGTTCACACAGAAGCCAAATGAAACTCTATATGAGGCGTGGACAAGATATGGAAAATTGTTAAGAGGATGTCCGCAACATGGTTTAGACACCTGTCAAATAGTACAAATATTCTACCAAGGATGCGACATCACTACAAGAAAAGACATAGATATAGCAGCTAGTGGTTCTATTATGAAGAAAACCGAAACTGATGCTTACAAAATTATTGATAACACTGCTTCCCACTCACATGAGTGGCACCAAGAAAAAGACATCATTAGATCATCTAAAGCAGCTAGAGCCGATTCTAGCCAAGACTTAGATTCCATTTCGGCAAAGATAGATGCTTTCGAAAGACGAATGGAAAAGATGACTAAAGATATTCATGCAATACGAATTAGTTGTGAGCAGTGTGGAGGACCACATTTGACAAAAGATTGTCTAAGTATTGAATTAACAATGGAACAAAGAGAGAATATTTCATACATAAACCAAAGGCCTGGAAATAATTATCAGAATAATTATCAACCGCCAAGACCGATTTACAATCAAAACCAGAATTATAACCGAAATATTCCATACAATAACCAACAAGGTCCTAGCAATCAACAAGTATCCAATAATACTTATAATCAGCAAAGACCAAATTTTCAAAACAAACCACCACAACAAACCGATGATAAAAAGCCGAATTTAGAAGATATGATGACGAAACTAGTTGAAACTCAAACGCAGTTTTTCACATCTCAAAAACAAACAAATGAACAAAATGCTCAAGCATTTAGAAATCAACAAGCTTCTATTCAAAATCTGGAACAAGAAGTAAGTAACCTAGCAAGGTTAATAGGTGAAAGAAAACCGGGAAGTCTACCAAGCGATACAAATGCTAACCCCCGGAATGAAACAGCTAAAGCTATTACCACAAGAAGTGGTACAACACTTAAATCACCTGAAATACCTGTAACTTCTGATGAAACTATTCCTACTCCACAAGAACCACAACCTGATAAAGAAAAGGAAAAAGAACCGGTAGTTGAAAAGGTTAATGAAGATAACACAGTTAAGGATAAACCTTATGTTAAACCATACCAACCACCACTTCCTTATCCGAGTAAAATGAAGAAAGAAAAACTTGAAGTCGAGCAATCCAAATTCTTGGATATGTTTAAACAAATAAATGTATATCTTCCTTTCATTGATGTAATTTCAGGAATGCCTAGATATGCTAAATTCTTGAAAGATCTAATCACGAATAGAAAGAAAATGGAAGAACTCTCGGCTGTTACTATGAATGCTAATTGTTCAGCAGTGCTGTTGAATAAGATACCAGAAAAATTATCTGATCCAGGAAGTTTCACAATTCCATGTTTTCTGGGTAGTCTTAGTTCAATAGAAGCATTGGCAGACTTAGGTGCTAGTATAAATCTAATGCCGTATTCACTATACGCTAAACTAGACCTTGGAGAATTGAAACCAACCAGAATAATCATACAACTAGCCGATAGATCAATAAAATATCCTAGAGGTATAATGGAGAACATGCTAGTTAAAGTTGGTACTTTAGTATTTCCAGTAGATTTTGTTGTTTTGGACATGGAAGAAGATTCTCAAGTTCCTCTCATATTAGGAAGACCATTCTTAAACACGGCTAAAGCAATGATAGACGTGTTCGGTAAGAAACTGACCTTAAGTATAGAGGATGAGAGTGTTACCTTTTCAGTTGATAGAGCCATGCAACAACCACAATCTGCAGATGATACATGTTATTATATTCAAACTATAGATGCACATGCAGAATTATTAGAAGAATTTCCAGAATTACAAGGAACGGGAGAATGTTCTTTAGGAGAAGGTAATGAACCAATTGATGAAGCTGAAATGTTAGCTACACTTATAGCTAATGGATATGAACCAACAACAGAAGAAATTCAAATGCTAAAAGAAGAAGACAGATATCGATATAAATCATCGATAGAAGAACCTCCGAAATTAGAGTTAAAGCCACTTCCAAACCATTTGGAATACGCTTATTTACATGGTGAATCTGAATTACCTGTAATAATATCATCTTCTCTTACTGAAAATGAAAAATCACAACTCATTTCTGTGTTGAAAGCTCATAAACCAGCCATTGCATGGAAGATTCATGATATTAAAGGAATAAGTCCTTCGTATTGCACACATAAAATCCTTATGGAAGAAGGTCATAAAACGTATGTGCAACGCCAAAGAAGACTAAATCCTAATATGCAAGATGTAGTTAAGAAAGAGATTATTAAACTGCTAGATGCAGGTTTAATTTATCCAATTTCTGATAGTCCATGGGTAAGCCCAGTTCAATGCGTGCCGAAGAAGGGTGGCATGACTGTCATTACAAATGAGAAAAATGAGCTTATTCCTACTAGGACTGTAACAGGATGGCGTGTATGTATTGATTATAGAAAATTAAATGACGCCACCAGAAAAGATCACTTTCCCTTACCTTTCATAGATCAAATGTTGGAAAGATTAGCCGGAAATAGTTACTATTGTTTTCTAGATGGATTTTCCGGATATTTTCAAATTCCAATAGCACCCGAAGATCAAGAGAAAACCACATTCACGTGCCCTTATGGTACTTTTGCTTACAAACGCATGCCATTTGGACTTTGTAACGCCCCTGCAACCTTTCAAAGGTGTATGATGGCGATTTTTCACGACATGATAGAAGAATGCATGGAAGTATTCATGGATGACTTTTCAGTCTTCGGTGATACATTTAAATCATGTCTAGTTAATCTGGAACGAATGCTAATTAGATGCGAAAAATCAAATCTAGTACTTAATTGGGAGAAATGCCATTTCATGGTTAAAGAAGGCATCGTTCTTGGACATAAAATTTCAAAAGAAGGAATTGAAGTGGATAGAGCTAAAGTAGATGTAATTGCTAAACTTCCACATCCCACCAATGTTAGAGGAGTTAGGAGTTTTCTAGGGCATGCCGGTTTTTACCGACGTTTTATAAAAGATTTTTCTAAAATTGCCACTCCTATGAATAAACTCCTAGAAAAGGATGCGCCATTCATCTTTTCAGATGAGTGTATCAAATCTTTTAATATTCTTAAAGAGAAACTCACTAATGCGCCGATCATGATAACACCAAATTGGAATCTACCATTTGAACTAATGTGCGATGCAAGTGATTTTGCAATGGGAGCCGTTTTAGGACAAAGGATTGAAAAACGATTTCAACCTATATATTATGCTAGTAAGACATTACAAGGAGCACAAACGAACTATACAACTACTGAAAAAGAACTCCTTGCTATTGTCTTTGCTTTTGACAAATTTCGATCATATCTCGTTCTAGCAAAAACGGTGGTCTATACCGACCATTCTGCTCTTAGATACCTATTTTCAAAACAAGATGCTAAACCAAGATTAATCCGTTGGATCTTACTCTTACAAGAGTTTGATATTGAAATCCGAGATAAAAAAGGAGCAGAAAATCTCGCCGCTGATCATCTTTCTCGTCTTGAAAATCCCGAATTAGAAGTTCTAAATGAATCGGCCATACAAGACAACTTTCCTGATGAATATCTATTGAAGATAGATTATAAAGAAATCCCATGGTTTGCAGACTATGCAAACTACTTAGTTTGTGGATTCCTTGAAAAAGGATTATCGTACCAAAGACGAAAGAAATTCTTCAGTGATATAAAACACTATTTCTGGGAAGATCCACATCTGTTTAAAAGTTGTCCCGATGGAATAATACGCCGATGTGTATTTGGAGATGAAGCTAGTAAAATTTTAAACCATTGTCACACAGGACCAACAGGAGGGCATTATGGGCCTCAACTAACAGCAAGAAAAGTTTATGAAGCTGGATTCTATTGGCCTACAATTTACAAAGACGCACACCTTCTTTGCAAATCCTGTGATGCATGTCAAAGGGCCGGAAAAATAAGTCAACGTGATGAAATGCCACAAAATGTCATCCAAGTATGTGAAGTATTTGACATTTGGGGTATTGACTTTATGGGTCCATTTCCAAAATCTCATAATAATCTATATATACTCGTAGCCATTGATTATGTATCTAAATGGGCGGAAGCACAAGCTCTCCCAACTAACGATGCACGAGTTGTAGTCAACTTTTTAAAACGTCTTTTTGCAAGGTTTGGAACACCGAAAGCTTTAATAAGTGATCGGGGAACTCATTTCTGTAATAATCAACTTGAGAAAGTTCTTAAAAGATATGGAGTAACTCATAAAATCTCCACCGCATATCATCCACAAACAAGTGGACAAGTTGAAAATACCAACCGAGCTTTAAAACGTATTCTAGAGAAAACCGTAGGATCAAATCCGAAGGAATGGTCCATTAAATTGGAGGATGCACTCTGGGCTTTTAGAACAGCCTACAAAACTCCAATTGGAACCACACCTTTTAGACTTGTGTATGGAAAAGCATGTCATCTTCCAGTAGAAATTGAACACAAAGCATTTTGGGCTTTGAAAACATGTAATCTTGATTTACATGAAGCCGGACGTCTACGATTAAGTCAACTAAACGAATTAGAAGAATTAAGACATGAAGCATACGAAAATTCGTTAATCTATAAAGAAAGAACGAAGAAATGGCATGATAAAAGAATCAAAAGTTCAAAAGAATTTAAAGAAGGAGACAGAGTTCTTCTTTTCAATTCACGATTCAAGCTATTTCCTGGAAAATTGAAATCAAGATGGTCTGGACCATTCATAGTCAAAAGAGTTTTCCCATACGGAACGATAGAATTAATAAATTCAAATGGGATTGAATTTAAAGTTAATGGTCACAGAGTTAAACATTACATACATGGTCCGATGGAAGTCGACAACGAAGTTAATCACAATTTCGACACCACGGCTAACTAAGTGTGGGGAGAATCAAGTCTTTAAAGGATAATATGTATTTCTGTTAGAGTTAGATTGTCTGTTTTCGTGTAGTTCTCGAAAATGGAACACGTATGGTCTTTCCCTAGCAGACCCTAAAGAACTAGTCTTCTCCCCCCATTCTGAATTTTTATTTTTTTAGGTTTTTACAAAATGAAGACTGCCTGTGAACTAAACCATGGTCTAATGCTACACGCTTTGATCACTAAAAGAAATAATGACATACTACCGAGTGAATTAGTATCAGTAATCAGAGAAAGAATGGACGGAGTTAGAAAAGGATCCAGATGCGAAGATAATAAGTTACAATTTGGTAAAGAAAAATCAAAATCCGCAGCGAAAAGAAGAGCACGACACCTAGAACGATGTCACAAATGCGGAAAATGGTCACATGGAGGTAAATGTTCAAATAATCAAACCTATTCAAATACCGAATTTGTTACTTTATGCAGAGACGGACCGTTCATATGTTTAGAAGAAAAGACAATGAATGCTCGAGGTTACGCCTATGCAGCCATGGAAAACCAATTAAACCGACTATCTTATGAATATAATAGATCATATAACTAAGAAATCTATTCCACAGGTATGTCTGTATAGTTTTTATTTTTATTTTTATTTTTAACCTTTTGATAATAAACGCTAATTTGTTCGCTAAAAAGTATTAAATTGGTATTAAATAAAATTAGGTTTGGCGACCGAAATTATTGATATTGTTCAAAAATTTATTACATCACTGCGAAATTTAACGTTTATTCTTAAGGTATAAATATCTTTAAACAATCAACCCAAAATATTTCAAAAATTCGTCATGAGTTAAATTAGGTCTTGGAACCGAAATTACTTTACCGAAAAGAGGGGTGCATATTTTTGATAATATTTGATTGATTAAAGTGGGATAAAAAGAAAAAAAAAAAGATTTTTAAATTTATTTTTACCATGTTTTTAAAATTAATATTTAAATCTTAAATTAATATTGTAAACTTTGTAAAAACAATATATTTAAAATTGTAAATATTTGAAAAATTAATATAAGTTTGATATGAATTTATAAATTTTTAAATTAAGTTTGGTGTGAATTTTTAATTATTTTTAAAATATGAATTTTTAATTTTATGCATTTCAAATTTTAAGTTTGGTGTGAATTTTTAATATTAATTTTGAATTTTATATTTAAGTTATGTGAATTTAAAAACAAAAAAAATTTACTTTATCTCATTAAGTTAAAAATATGATTTTTAAAATTCGTCGTAAGTTGAAGACTAGGTCTTTGAACCGAAATTGCTTTACCCGAGGGAGGGACGAGAACTTTTATTATCATTATTTTTAATCTTATTGATTTAAAGTATGCCAAAAACATTAAAAAACCCAAAAATCTTAGCTTTTAAAACAATCGCTACAAAAAGACAAATTTTAAAATTTTGTCGAGGGACGGACTAGGACATCGATCCGAAACGACCTCGTCCTAAATAACAAGGGAAACAAAATTTTAAAATTAATTTCTTAATTGTGTTATAAGTTAAAGATTATATAAAATAAAAAAAAAAAAAAAAAAAAACAAACTCCGCGACTCGCGGAGTTTGAAGTGCAAACCTCCGCGACTCGCGGAGGGACCAAAACACAGAAAAAAAATAAAAATAGCTGAACGATCAGTATACTCCCACACACAAAAACAACTCGAATTCTGCTGCGAAAACCCACGAAAATACACCCAAAAACACCCCAAAAATCTCAATTTTTAACCGTTAATCACCAAATTTTTTGCTAAAATCATGTTGAGAAGGATGATATCTAAGAACTACTCAAGAAAAACGGTAAATTTCTACACCTAAACACCATTTAATTCGAATTTTAGTGTTCTTGAGCTATTTTTTCCCCAATTTGATTTTGATGCTTTTTAGTGTAATTAGACTTAAATTGTTTATGTATTATGCTTGTATAACCTAGATTGATGCTGTTTAACATGATTAGAAGCCTTAAACTTCAAATTTTGAATAATCTAGGGTTTGTGTTCTTGAGCAATTTGGGGCTTTTTGATATAAACAGGTTATGGCCGATTTTTGTCATGAATTGTTGCTAAATTGAGTAGTGTAACATGTCTAGGTAGTTAAATGATCCAAACTTTGAGCCTAAACATGATTTTGAGAATTAAAGTGGACTTTTTCAAGTCTAAAATTCATGAATTTGATTTTGGAAAGATAATGCCATTTGAGACTTGTTTGATTGCTAGTAATGATTATTTTGACATGTTATTTGAGTTGAATGCTTATGAACTTGGCGAAAATTTTCGTATATGCTTATTTGAAAAAGTGTAGATTTGATAAAAATGTGAAAATAAGCTTAAGTTTGATATAAATTGATAATGTCATTGTAATTATTTTGATTGATGATTTTGCTAACACTAATGCATATTTGGATGCACAAAATTTGTGTTTGATGTGTTTTGCAGAATGAAAGGGGTGAATCTTCATCCCAAGCCCGCCATGCTCCTGCTGAGAACTTGGAACAACAGGAGGTAGATAACTACTACAAGCAGGATGTACCTCATCCAGTCATGACCTTTTCAGATATGCACTTGGAACAGTTGCACCCGAACCTGAGATTTGACAGACTTTGGATAGATTATCCAAAATATCAACGGGGTTTGCATACTCTTCATTCCAAGGTTGTTGAGGTACCAAGGGTCATAGAATGGGGACCCTTAGAAGCTGTAGAATTGGCTGGGCCAATTAGGGAATTACTGGTACAGAGGTATGGTAATTCTTCTTTTAATGACTGGATATGTTTATTCACCATACGCAGACCTGTATATAAAGTATGGTGTGAAGAGTTGTTATGTAGTATAGAGTTGAATGATCGGGTAGCTAGTTTAACCGATCGTTCTTTTATTAGATTTTTGTTAGGCGGTTCGATGCGCCACATGTCTTTACTGGACATGGCTCAGGCTTTACGTATATATACGCCTGAGGAATTAGCGTCTGCCGATTATAGAGGATTGATACTAAACGGTAGAAAGATAGATGAGAATTTTGATACACACGGTGTGTGGAGTCAAATGACAAGCCATCACCGTTTCAAAGGGGGAAACTACTCTTATTTGGATATAGATAGAGCCGAATTAAGAGTAATACATAGGTTTTTAGCTAATTCAATTACACAAAGGGGTAAAAACAAAGAAAAGGTAAATGAACAAGATTTGTTTTACCATATGTGTATTCGAGACCCACACAGCGCTGTAAGTATACCATATTGTGTGGGTTATTATTTATCAGCTATGGTTCGGGGGATGCGTCCACATAGCATAATAGGAGGTGGTATTTTTATTACTTTGATTGGTGAATATCTCGGTGTGGATATAAGTCGGGGGGGATTATTAGTAGAAGAGCCGGAACCCCGCGACACTATAGGTTTAAATGTATACCATGGTGCGAAAGTTTTGAAGCGGCGAAATAACGCCGCAGTACGATACAATGGTAGACATCCACAGGTAGAGAGAAACCAGGAACAAGGTAATGTAGGAGGGGGGAATGAGATGCAAGAAATGCATAGGTTTATAGCTTCTCAGGAATACGAAAATGCTAGACAGAGAGCATTTGAAGATTGGCAAGTTCATCAGAACCAGATCATAGCGCATTGCCAACATATAGGTAGAAACTATATTCCTACACCGAAACCCGTCTTCCCTCCTTGGTCGATAGAGATGCAGCCACCATATCCTACGTATGACCCTGCCGAAGCATTCTATAGCACTTATGGTTATGCGTGGAACCCCTATTGGTACCAATATCATCCTTAGTTTACTTATTATTTTTTATTATTTTGTAATTTGTAATTATTGATACATTTAATATTTTTGTTAATATTGTAATCATTTTTATAATTATCTAACTTTTATTCTTAGATTTTAATAATTTTTGAATGTGGGGTAATATACCAAACTTCAAAAATATGTATATATGTTTGCAGTTTATCTTATGTACACAACAGGGTAAAACAACGCATTTTCAAAGACTGGCATTAAGTTCAGCAAAAGCAACTAATTTTGACGACAAGATGCAAAATACATGTGAAATAACAACAAGACGGAATGAACAAATGATGTGCACCATTTATCATTCAGCAAACAAACGCCAATATATTTGGAAACTTTGGTAAAAATTTAATCATTTTCACACAAATCACCCTCAATAATTTAAATTGTTACTGATTTCTTGCAAATGAGGGCATTGCAAGATCTTAAGTGTGGGAAGGGGTTAAATTCTTTCGGATTTTAAAATTTTTTACTTTATACACTTGGTTACCATTAAAAATACTAGTAAAGCAGTAGTTGTATTAGAATCTAGTGCTCTCTGATAAAAAAGAACAGCCATAGTCTTATATACTAACTACCCAATTCTAGTAAAAATTTTCAAAATTTTCAATTAAATGAATTCAAAATCATGTTTATACATATTTATGAACGATAAAACTAGGTTTTAACACCGAAATTATTGTTACCTCGGAAAGGACATAAATTGAGAAACAAATTAAAATGTTAAAATTCATTTAAAATGGAATAGAGGACGATAAAAAGAAAAATAAAAAGCCAAGTGTGGGAAAATTTACCAAATTATTTTAAACATATGTCACATATATTTGTAACAAATAACTGAAAATACTTTTGCTTTGGACTAAACTAAACTGTTTTACCCAATGAAAGAAAAGAAGAGATGGATCTACACGATGAATCAATTCCATCATTAAAAGGAAGTAAAGTCTTCCGAAAAAGAAACGCGCTTCTTGATTTAGGTCATGAAGTTGTCGTCCAGACCAGCTGTAGGTTGACGAAAAATCTAGAAAAGTCATCACTAAAATCAGCAGGAAATCCACGGACCTCAGCATTAAACAGGGTCGCCAAGTGGTCAGATTTATCCTAACCATGAGAAGGATTTATCTCATACAATGGGGGGGCACCGTGCAAATTAGCTGGATAAGACTAATAAATCAGATCCCCAGAAAGGATAATCTCCTTAAAGATTAAAAATCAGCTTTTAAGACTGATATTACTCAATCCTAGAGATTGACCTTAAAGATTGAGAATTCAAACTCATGGAATTCAATGATATCTAAACTCGAACTTGAACGAGAAAATATTTTGATCAAAATTACAAACCGATTTGTTTTCTGAAAACTCTATTTTCAATGCGTTCATTACCATTGAACGTAAAATCCTAGGAATTCACCTGAAATTCATTAGGTCACCTGAACTAAATCGGGTGTCAACCGTAAGAACGGTGGTTGCATAGCATGGTCAAAGACAGGACCTTGTGCCAGACCGAAAAATTATAAGGGTGAGCTTTACTATTGCTCCTACCAAGGATAGTAATTGCGTCCGACACGTTATAGACCATAATCAAAAGCATGTCACGGGACATTGCCTTAAACAGTTGCTTGTTCAACGCTTTCCTTTACAACCGGACGGTAGTTTGCCGAAAGGTAATATACGGAACAAGTAAACTGGACGTGTTGCTTTCCAAATACAAGGTTAGCAAGTGGGTGACACAAAACCGCAAGTTTTGAGCTAAAATTTTCAAATCTGAAACCCACCAAACCCACAAAAATATTTTTGCAAACACCGGTAAAGGGTTATTCCGGAAAACTTATCTAGGGTAAAAACTAGATTTAATTTTCAAAAGATCAAATGTTTTCATAAAGATCCAATTTCCTTAATGGATCTAAATTTTTATAGTCATGTGGGACTGTAAACCATATCGTTACTACCATTGTTTATACCGCCGTATAGAAATCACTGATGTACAAAGTGTGAAGAATAAAGAAGTGATTCTAGTATTTCAAGACAATATTGCTTGAGGACAAGCAACGCTCAAGTGTGGGAATATTTGATAATGCTAAAAACGAACATATATTTCATAGCATTATTCCTCAAGAAAGACAAGCTTTTAGTTGCAATTGTTCTATTTACAAGTGATATTCGTTTAAATAATAAAAGGTGAAGACAAAAGACAGATTCGACGAATTGAAGACGCAAACGACCAAAAAGCTCAAAAGTACAAAAGACAATCAAAAAGGTTCCAATTATTGATAAGAAACGTCTCGAAATTACAAAAGTACAAGATTCAAAACGCAAAGTACAAGATATTAAATTGTACGCGAGGACGTTCGAAAATCCGGAACCGGGACTAGAGTCAACTCTTAACGCTCGACGCAACGGACTAAAAATTACAAGTTAACTATGTATATAAATATAATATAATATATAATTAATTATATTAATTATATATATATTATATATATATTATTAAAACCGTCGGCAGCAAGAAACTCCAAGGGTGTGAGCTGTAAATATATCTCCGCGACTCGCGGAGTTTTAAGGGCATTTTGCCGCGAGTCGCGGAGCCCCAATTTTCAACTCTGGCTATAAAGCCAACCGAATTCTGATCAAATTTCATATCTTTTTTTTCTTCTCATTCATACGAGTAATATATATATATAATTTATATTTTAATTTTAAATTTTAATTTTAAATCCTAATAATAAGGGTATGTTAGCGAATGTTGTAAGGGTGTAAGTCGAAATTCTGTCCGTGTAACGCTACGCTATTTTTAATCATTGTAAGTTATGTTCAACCTTTTTATATTAATGTCTCGTAGCTAAGTTATTATTATGCTTATTTAAAACGAAGTAATCATGATGTTGGGCTAATTACTAAAATTGGGTAATTGGGCTTTGTACCATAATTGGGGTTTGGATAAAAGAACGACACTTGTGGAAACTAGACTATGGGCTATTAATGGGCTTTATATTTGTTTAACTAAATGAAAGTTTGTTAATGTTAATATAAAGATTTACAATTGGGCGTCCCTATAAATTACCATATACACTCGATCGGACACGATGGGCGGGGTATTTATATGTACGAATAATCGTTCATTTAACCGGACACGGGAATGGATTAATAGCCACTAGAATAATCAAAACAGGGGTGAAATTACATTCAAGGGTAATTGGTGTAATTGTTAACAAAGTAGTAAAACCTTGGTTTACACGCAGTCGATAACCTGGTGTATTCATTAAACAAAGTATTAAAACCTTGTTACAATTCGAATCCCCAATTAGTTGGAATATTTATCTTCGGGTATAATAATAATTTGACAAGGACACTTGCAATTTATATTTATGACTGATGGACTGTTATGGACAAAAACCAGACGGACATATTAAATAATCCAGGACAAAGGACAATTAACCCATGGGCATAAAACTAAAATCAACACGTCAAACATCATGATTACGGAAGTTTAAATAAGCATAATTCTTTTATTTCATATTTAATTTCCTTTATTTTATATTTAATTGCACTTCTAATTATCGCACTTTTATTATTTGTTATTTAATCGCACTTTTAATTATCGCAATTTTTAATTATCGCAATTTTATTATTCGCAATTTCATTATTGTTATTTACTTTACGCTTTAATTTAAGTCTTGTATTTATTTTATATTTTACATTAGGTTTTAACTGCGACTAAAGTCTTAAAATCGACAAACCGGTCATTGAACGGTAAAAACCCCCCTTTATAATAATAATATTACTTATATATATTTGTATTTTTATAAAAGTAAACTAATATAGCGTTGAGCTTTGTTTAAAGATTTCCCTGTGGAACGAACCGGACTTACTAAAAACTACACTACTGTACGATTAGGTACACTGCCTATAAGTGTTGTAGCAAGGTTTAAGTATATCCATTCTATAAATAAATAAATATCTTGTGTAAAATTGTATCGTATTTAATAGTTTTTCCTAGTAAAATATAAACTATTTGATGGGAAAATAATCACAACGGGCAATCTACAAAGCGGAAACAAACCCGTTTGACAAGCATTTCCCGACCCGTATGAACCCGTGAGGAAACTAACAAACAAGCTATATCAAAACCAACCTAAATCAGTCCCAATTTAGTACCAAATCAGCTAATAACAATAATCGAGCACACACAATACACACGAGAATTTTTACGTGAAAAACCTCTCAAAATCGAGAGTAAAAACCACGGGACTCGTAAGCCACTTAAATTCCACTATCATCAACAAAGAGAACAATACAATAGGTCTTCTCTAGATCATATAGAGGTATACAACATCATCATACTCTTGAACTACAACAATCAACAAGTATATGAACAACCTAAAAAGACAAAAGAGGAATTATCTCATCCAAAAATCTGCTCTCTGTTCCAGCAGCAAGAACACGATCTACAGACCTTATTAGACGAATTCAACGGTTGAAAATGTTGGCACTGATGTCAGGAAGACACAGTCAAAAAATTGTGAAGATTCAACGGTCGGATCTACGGGGATCGAAGGTTTTCTGGCCTACTGTCACTGTAGACGGGAATTGGGGTTTTGACTCTTTTTCTTGATCTCTCTTGCACTCTTGATAATGAAAACAGCTGCAACTTGATGTTTTAAGATGCCCTCCTATGCTTGACCAAGTCAACCAAGCAATGGGCCTAATTTTGTTGGGCTTGGGCTTGTTAATACTTACTCATATTTGGAAACCCAATAACAAAACCCAACACTTCACTTGCTTATATTTACTGACTTTAGTTTGCTGCAGGTATGTTTTGCGGCCATCTGTAGACTAGGCAGCCACATCGTCAGATTTGGCAGCCATTCGTGGACATGCCAGTCGTTTTGTTGTTAAATGATTGGCAGAAAAATAATATACACTATGCCAAGATAAGCAGCACTCTTCAGCTAATAAATATACAACTTATAAGCCATCATTATAAGCCCTCAAATATCAACAATCCGAACGAACAAATTTTAGATATTACAACTTTCAGAACGGGCTTATAATGATATTGGTAACTGTGAGTATGCTTGTCGTTATTATGGCTAACATACCAGCAATAGACTACCCGCAACACTAATCCGAATTCAAATCATGCGGGTAACTAAAAGGTTACACGGTGATAGGTAACAGTTAATTTCTCAGTAAATTATTATATAATATATGTGATCTGCTCACAAGGAGATGTCTTTTATAATTATTGTCAGTTTCACTTATCTGACTTAGATGTACAACTAGTGTTGCTTTCATGTCTTTGTGATATTTGATCATTTATTTGCCTGAATAACATGTGCAATTAGTATCAGGAGCTTACATGTGAGGTAGCTATTTCTTCATTTTCAGGCGTATTTATCTGATAATGAGCCACCATTATACATTTTCCAACTAATTGAGTTGCATAACCGAGTGCGTTGGTCGAGTATTATGCTGTAAATGAGTAATTAGGTATAATAAAATAAATTTAGTATAATAAAGATCTGCAATCCATTGTTCATGTACTAAGTTGATAATAGCATTAATGTTGTAACTTATCACCATATTTTTTATGGGAAAATAGTCACAACGGACAATCTACAAAGCGGAAACAAACCCGTTTGACCAATACTTTCCCGACCCGTATGAACCCGTGAGGATGCTAACAAACAAGCTATACCACAATCATCACAAATCAGTCCCAATTCTGTCCCAAATCAGTAAATACGAAATAATAAGCACACACAATACACACGAGACTTTTTACGTGGAAAACCCCTCAAAATCGAGAGTAAAAACCACGGGACTCGTAAGCCACTTAAATTCCACTATCATCAACAAAGAGAGCAATACAATAATCCTTCTCTAGATCAACTAGAGGCATACAACATCATCATACTCTTGAACAACAATAATCAACAAGTATATGAAACAATTTAAAGACAAAAGAGGAAATAAATCACCCAAAAACTGCTCTCTGCTCCAGCAGCAATAACTCGACCTACAGGCCTTTTTAGACGAATTCAACGGTTGAAAACCTTGGCACTGATGTCAGGAAGACACAGCCCAAAAATGGTAAAGATTCAACGGTCGGATCTCCGGGGATCGAAGGTTTTCTGGACTGCTGTAAGAAGTGACGGAAATTGGGATTTTCTCTCTCTCTTTTTCTTGAACTCTCTTCTCTCTTAATGAACAAAGTGGCTGCAACTTGAGTATGTATATGCCCTAATATGCAAGACCAAGTCAAACTTGCATATGGGCCATATTGTTGGGCTTTGGACTTGGACTATAATATTCCTCATATTTGTAAAACTCATTAAAACCCAACAAATCTCCCCCTTTTCAATTATGAGGAAGGATCGCCATCCCGGCGATCGAGCAACATATCTTGAGCTTCTCACTCGCCAAAGCCTTCGTGAACATGTCGGAACCATTATCATCGGTATGAACTTTATCAAGTTCAAACGAACCATCTTCAAGACGTTCTCTAATCCAATGATACCGCACATCTATATGTTTTGTCCGCTTATGATACATAGAATTTCTAGCCAAATGAATCGCACTCTCATTATCACAAAGAACCACATATCGTGATTGCTTAAACCCAAGGTCTTGTAGAAACCTTTTCATCCACAATAGTTCTTTGCACGCTTCTGTTGCTGCCATATATTCAGCCTCGGTCGTAGACAATGCAACACACTTTTGTAACCTTGATTGCCATGAAACTGCTCCCCCTGCGAAAGTCATCAAATATCCAGAAGTGGATTTCATGTTATCTTTGTTTCCTGCCATATCTGAGTCTGTATAACCAACAAGCATCGGCTCTCCATTTCCGAATGTGATACCTAACTTTGAAGTACCTCGTAAGTATCTCATAATCCATTTAACCGCTTCCCAATGCTTCTTACCCGGATTTGACATAAACCGACTAACAACACCTACCGCATGAGCTATATCAGGCCTAGTACACACCATAGCATACATCAAGCTACCAACTGCTGACGCATATGGAACTATATCCATCTCCTCAACATCCTCCTTTGAAGTAGGACAATCTCTTTCTGTTAGCTTAAAGTTGTTTGTAAGAGGGGAACTAACCACTTTAGCATTCTTCATGTTGAATCTACTTAGCACCTTTTCAATGTATTGCTCTTGTGATATATGTAACGTCTTAGCACCTCTATCTCTAGAAATCCGAATGCCAAGAATCTGTTTTGCTGGCCCCAAGTCTTTCATAGCAAAAGACTTGCTCAATTCTCGCTTCAACTGCGCAATTCTTTTAATATTTTTACCAACAATCAACATATCATCAACGTATAACAACAATATGATGAAATCATCATATCCAAACCTCTGAAAGAAAACACAATGATCTGAAGTTGTCTTTCGGTAGCCTTGCTTTCCTATAACCGACTCAAACTTCTTATACCACTGTCTCGGTGCTTGCTTCAACCCATATAAACTTTTCTGAAGTCTACAAACATAATTTTCTTTACCCTTAACCCGAAAACCTTCAGGTTGCATCATGTAGATTTCCTTATCCAAATCACCGTGAAGAAAAGCAGTCTTGACATCCATCTGTTCAACCTCAAGATCAAGACTAGCAGCTAATCCAAGAACCACTCGAATAGATCCCATCTTCACAACCGGTGAGAAAATCTCATCAAAATCAATACCCTTTTTCTGACTGAATCCTTTAACGACTAACCTAGCTTTGTACCTTGGTTGTGAAGTAAGCTCATCTGTCTTCACTTTGAATACCCATTTGTTTCTCAAAGCTCTCTTGCCTTTAGGTAACTTCACCAGCTCATAAGTATTGTTCTCATGCAAGGAATTCATCTCATCTTGCATAGCTTCACCCCACTCTTTCTTATGCTCATCTTTCATTGCTTCTGAATAACATTCTGGCTCTCCCCCATCAGTAACTAATACATACTCATCAGCAGAATATCTAACAGAAGGATGACGGTCTCGGGTAGACCGCCTAAGTGGGACAAATGATGGCACATCTGGTACTGGAATCTCTACCTGCTCCGGAGCATAATCATCATCAGTACCATGTTCATCATTATGAACATCATCTCCAACATGTTGTGGAGTAACTGGATCCAAATCAACAAGATCAGCACTAGTTTGAGGAGCTGAATCTGTCTTCTCAACATCTTTTAACATCTGATCTTCTGTAAAAACAACATCTCGGCTTCGTACAAGTTTCTTCTGAACTGGATCATATAACCTGTACCCAAAATCATCTTCACCATAGCCGAGGAATACACATGGCTTAGTCTTCATATCAAGCTTTGACCTCTCATCTTTGGGAACATGAACAAAAGCTTTACATCCAAAAACTCGTAAATGACGGTAAGAAACATCTTTGCCGCTCCAAACCCTGTTAGGAACATCAAAACGCAAAGGAACAAAAGGGGTTAGATTAATAATATGAACTGCCGTATTTAAAGCCTCACCCCAAAAGGAATCGGACAACCCTGCATGTGAAAGCAAACATCTAACTCTCTCAACCAAAGTTCTGTTCATCCTCTCTGCTAAGCCATTCAACTGAGGTGTCTTTGGTGGAGTCTTTTGATGCCGAATACCATTCTCCTTACAGTAAGCATCAAATCTGCCAATGTATTCACCGCCATTATCAGTCCAAATACACTTGAGTTTCTTTCCCGTTTGCCTTTCAACTAGTGTATGAAATTCTTTAAACTTTTCAAATACTTGATCCTTTGACTTTAAGGTATAAACCCACACCTTCCTGGAATGATCATCGATGAATGTAACAAAGTAGGAACATCCACCAAGTGTCCTAGTCTTCATAGGCCCACAAACATCCGAATGAACTAGATCAAGTACGTTCTCCATTCGAAAAGGAGAATGACTCTTAAACGCAACTCAGGTCTGTTTCTCTGCCAAACAGTGAGAACACTTACTCAAATCAATACCACTTTGTGTGCCCCTTTTCATGACAATTATAACACTCAACGTTAGCAAATTTGCCTTTGCGTGAGCTGCTACGATGATTGCCTCTTTTACCCTGACCTCTACTATGACTTCTCCCCCGCGTTTCTGTGACCAAGATATCTGACTGTGAAGAGGAACCTTGTGACTTTCTTCTCATCTCTTCATTCAATATACTACCCTTAGCCAATTCCATGGTGATAGTACCATTCGGTGCAGAGTTGGACAAAGATGTCCTAAAAGTCTCCCAAGAGTCTGGTAATGTACCAAGTAACCAGAGACCTTGAATCTCATCCTCAAACTTGATACCCATACCTGCAAGCTGATTTATAATACCCTGATATGCATTTAGATGATCTGTAATAGGAGTCCCATCATGATACTTCAAAACCATCATCTGCTTAATTAAGAACAACTTGTTATTCCCAGTCTTTCGTTCATATAACTGCTCAAGCTTTTTCCATAAGGCTTTAGCATCAGTCTCCCCAGTAATATGATTCACAACATTATCATCAACCCACTGCCGAATATACCCACATACCTGTCTATGCAAAATTTTCCATTGAGCATCAGATTTTTCCTCAGGTTTATCCTCAGTAAAAACAGGCAAATAATAATCTTTCACATAAAGAAGATCCTCCATTTTACCTTTCCAAACATGATAATTTGAACCATTTAAACTAATCATCTTACTTGTATTAGCTTCCATCCAAGTCAAATCAAATAACCTAGCTCTAGATACCAATTTGATGGGAAAATAGTCACAACGGACAATCTACAAAGCGGAAACAAACTCGTTTGACCAATACTTTCCCGACCCGTATGAACCCGTGAGAATGCTAACAAACAAGCTATACCACAATCATCACAAATCAGTCCCAATTCTGTCCCAAATCAGTAAATACGAAATAATAAGCACACACAATACACACGAGACTTTTTACGTGGAAAACCCCTCAAAATCGAGAGTAAAAACCACGGGACTCGTAAGCCACTTAAATTCCACTATCATCAACAAAGAGAGCAATACAATAATCCTTCTCTAGATCAACTAGAGGCATACAACATCATCATACTCTTGAACAACAATAATCAACAAGTATATGAAACAATTTAAAGACAAAAGAGGAAATAAATCACCCAAAAACTGCTCTCTGCTCCAGCAGCAATAACTCGACCTACAGGCCTTTTTAGACGAATTCAATGGTTGAAAACCTTGGCACTGATGTCAGGAAGACACAGCCCAAAAATGGTAAAGATTCAACGGTCGGATCTCCGGGGATCGAAGGTTTTCTGGACTGCTGTAAGAAGTGACGGAAATTGGGATTTTCTCTCTCTTTTTCTTGAACTCTCTTCTCTCTTAATGAACAAAGTGGCTGCAACTTGAGTATGTATATGCCCTAATATGCAAGACCAAGTCAAACTTGCATATGGGCCAAATTGTTGGGCTTTGGGCTTGGACTATAATATTCCTCATATTTGTAAAACTCATTAAAACCCAACAATTTTATGATTATAACTAAGAAAAGGTTAAATGTTGTGGTTTTATGTTGCTCGCTATTTTGCTGGAGTTATTATTGTCGCGTATTTTGTGATTTTTGTTGCAATGCCACCTTAAAAAAGGTTAAATAAGTCTTTAGGGGTTGTTTCACCATTTATAGTTGCC
This sequence comes from Rutidosis leptorrhynchoides, assembly GCF_046630445.1. NCBI lineage: Eukaryota > Viridiplantae > Streptophyta > Magnoliopsida > Asterales > Asteraceae > Rutidosis > Rutidosis leptorrhynchoides. Next base: position 291,449,238 of record NC_092338.1, read on the forward strand.
TCTGGTAGTGATGATGAATTAGTAACTCCTTGTTCAATGCGATATATGCCTGTTCAAAAGGCATGTCTCTTAGGGATAATAGTTGTGTCACTACATTTTGTGCGGATTCTTTGCATTGTCGTCATTCCGATTGTCCAACGATATCTGTTTGTGAGCCGTGTGGAACTACTGTAACGGATAGTTTCTCTTTGCCTTGTCCATCCAGTTCTGAAGGTATGTGGGATTTGTCATTTGTTTGTTTAATGCTGGAGATGTTTATTTTTAACAACTGACTATTTTAAAAAAAAATTGTAGTTTTAGCTGCATGTAGGTGATCTTCCTGATTCACGTACTAGACAAATAACCGGAACCCTAAAATACCGCCTCACTCATTCCATTTCCAATCCTCTATCACCATGACCACCACCACCGGCATCTTTTTTCTTTTACTTGGTTACTCTTCCTTTACCTATTGAAATTACATGTTTTCTTTTCCCAACTCAGCGACGAATTACGATTTACGTATCTGGCTTTGAAAATTCATCCACCACCTCGATTGCTAGAGCGATTGCTGAGCGACTATCTTACCGTCTCATTTATTATTAACGTTAACGAAGACTAAGTTTGCTGTCGGAGGGTGTTAACGACGGTGGTACAAAAATTCAAAATTGGTGAAATGAGCTGGTGAAACTTTAATCGAAAAACAAAATCGAAATGTAAAACATTTACTTTAAATGAGCTCTTAAGCATATACTATAGCGGCATTAGATACAATCTACATTATTGATTATGTAAGTTCTGTTTATATATTTTTCCACCGATTTACATTCTTCGTTTTTGTTACTTAAAAATTCGTTTATGTTGCAGTTCAATTGGTTGGTTTTATTGATTTCTGATTAGGTTGATTGAAGATTTTTGCTAGAACGCTCATGTATTTCCTTTTTTTGTGGCGGTTTAATACTTAATTACTGCATAGGGATCTCTTTATGTTGTTTTGGTTGCTCTACTATTATGTTATTGTTAATATTAATTGTGGGTTTTATAATGGCAATTGCATTTGTGAAGTTGTCTTTGGTTCTTTGTTTTTTCCCCTGAAATTTGGTTTCCAGTTGGTATTTGTCTAAATAATTCATTGAGATAATACATCCTTAGAAAATGCGTAAGAGAAGTCGTGATAGCAAATGTTGCTCTGATGTATTTTGGCTTTACATCAACTAAAATGGCAGGGACAACAATTCACATTCGAAGGAACCGTCGGTCCAATAGCGACAAACAGATATTGGTTCTGTTACGGATGCGAAAATGCAGAACAAATCTGAGTGGCAAGCCACCCAATCTTGAATGTCCATACCATGGAACAAGCAAGAGAAACCTATCACATCAGGTTAGTAAATCTGATCTCAAATTCCACAAAACACAAAACAATAACAATAGTTATATGAAATTGCAGCTATTCATTTCCAGGAAAAATTTCACGTCAGATTTTACTTTTAGTAGAGTTTTGTTAGATTTAGTGTAGGTTTAGATTTTTTAGAAGTGATAGTATGAAGTATTATAGTGTTTATAATGTTGAGGGGGTGTTTTAGAAATTAGAATGGAAAAGAGTTTTTAGAAAGTTGTTTTATTACTTCAATTTGTTTGTGTTTTGTTGTGTTACATTTTGCAAGACCACTAGCCTATTTATAGGCTCAATAAGTCTACTAGATCATTCTAGCAAATCTTGATTTTTTTGACTAACTAAATCTCTAACAATTTCTAGTCACTTCTACTTAAATATCTACTATTAAATATCTAATAAAACTTACTAATTCTAGACTAATCTATATTAATCTAGAAAAACATTATAATATTTTAACACTCCTCCTTAATGTTTTTCGGTGTTACTCCGAGCATGTTGCGTAAGAACTCGAACTTGGGTCTTGGTAGTGCTTTAGTGAAAATATCTGCAATCTGCTCTTCGGTCTTGCAGTATTTTAATTCAATATCTTTCTTGGCTGAGCTTTCTCGTAGAAAGTGATACTTGATGTCAATATGTTTTGTTCTGCCGTGGAACACTGGATTCTTTGCCATCGCGATCGCAGACTTGTTGTCGCAGAATATTTTTGTAGCTTCATCTTGTTTCTCGCCCATGTCTTCTAGTATTCTTCTTAGCCATATAGCTTGATTAGCTGAGTTTGCGGCTGCGACGTACTCGGCTTCAGCTGACGATTGTGCCACCGTTTCTTTGATGTCCATGAGAATACACCAGATCCAAGTGTGAATGTGTATCCTGAAGTACTTCTCATGTCATCTACCGATCCGGCCCAATCACTATCAGTGTATCCATGAAGCTTCGAGTCTATAGTGGGATTGTACCATATTCCATAGTCCATGGTACCTTGCAAGTATCTTAAAATTCTTTTAGAAGCTCCGTAATGTATTTGAGTAGGGTTTTTCATGTACCTGGATAATAGACTCGTTGCGTACATAATATCTGGTCTTGTTGCTGTCAGATAAAGTAGACTTCCGATGAGACTTCTGAATTTTGAAGCGTCTGCTTTCTCCGATCCATCTTCTTGTCTCATCTTCTCATTGGCAACTAGTGGCGTCGCGACGGTTTTACAACCGTATAGTTTAAACTTTTTCAGGAGATTTTCAGTGTATTTCTTTTGGCATATGAAGATGCCTTCCTTTTCTTGACTGATTTCGATGCCAAGAAAATAGCGCATCAATCCAAGGTCGCTCATCTCGAACGTTTTCATCATGTCTTCTTTAAATTCTTGTATCATTCTCTCATTGTTTCCAGTATATATTAGATCATCGACATACAAGGAAATAATGAGAGTGTCAGAGTTACCTTGGGTTTTAATGTAGAGTGTAGGCTCACTTTGACTCCTCCTGAATCCTGAACTTGTGAAGTGGTTGTCTATGCGACTGTACCATGCGCGTGGCGCTTGTTTAAGTCCATATAAGGCTTTCTTTAGCTTCAGGACTTTATCTTCTTTTCCTTCCTGGATGAACCCTTGTGGTTGCTCTACATATATTTCTTCTTCGAGAAACCCATTTAGAAAGGCAGATTTCACATCTAGTTGATGAATCTTCCACCTTCGTTGAGCTGCTAATGCCACAAGAGCTCTTATAGTATCCAGTCGAGCTACAGGTGCGAAAGTTTCATTGTAGTCGACTCCAGGTTGTTGTGAATAGCCTTTAGCTACTAGCCTTGCTTTGTGTTTTTGTATAGAACCGTCAGGGTTGAGCTTTGTTTTGTAAACCCATTTAACTCCAATGATTTCTTTATTTTCTGGAGGATCAACTAACTCCCATGTGTTGTTTTTCTCAATCATTCTTATTTCTTCATTCATAGCAGCCACCCACTTTTCATATTTCGATGCAACTTCATAGCTTTCAGGTTCTATAGTTGTGAAGTTGCAAGTCTCGTACACCTCTGCTAACTTTTTAACTCTTCCCGGTGTTGACTCCGGACTTGAATCTTCTTGCGCTGAAGGTAATGTTGCCGAAGGAGAACTTGGCGTAGCAGGGCTCGTTTCTCCCGTGCTTTCATGACCAGAATGCTCTGTTTGTAGTGGATGTTGAGTTGGAGTTTCTATAGATATCCGCGGCAGATATGTTTGCTTTTCAACTTTGTCTTTCTCCCAGTTCCAAGAAGCTTCTTCATCAAACTCCACGTCTCGGCTGATCACGATGTTATTGGTCTTCAAGTTGTAGACTCGGTAACCTTTTGATTGTGTGCTATAGTCCAAGAATATTCCTTTTTCTGATTTTTCTTGGAGTTTGTGACGTTTCTCCTTAGGAACATGGATGTAGCAAATACTCCCAAATACTCGCAGATGTTTCGCCGACGGTTTCCTTCCACTCCATGCCTCTATCGGAGTCTTGTTTTCTACGGCTTTCGTGGGACATCGATTTAATATATATACAGCCGTGTATACAGCTTCAGCCCAGAAACTGTTTGGAAGGCCTTTTTCTTGTATCATTGTTTTGGCCATTTCCACTACAGTTCTATTTTTGCGTTCAGAGACGCCATTTTGCTCAGGAGCGTAACCAACAGTGAGTTGACGTTTAACTCCTTCATCTTCACAGAATTTATTAAACTGTGTAGAGGTGTATTCTTTTCCTCTATCACTCCTTAGTGTTTTAATATAATGGCCACTACTCTTTTCTACGAAGTTTTTGAACTTCTTGAATATCGTAAATACTTCAGATTTTTCACGCATGAAATAAACCCACGTCATTCTAGAATAGTCATCGATGAAGAGGATAAAGTACCTGTTTTGGTTAAGTGACGGGGTCCTCATTGGTCCACATACGTCAGTGTGCACCAACTCTAATATACCTTTCGCTCTCCAGGCTTTGTCACTAGGGAAAGGTTTTCGATGTTGCTTGCCCATGATACAGCTTTCACACATGTCAGTGATCTCTTCTATGTTCGGAAAGTCTCTCATCATATTCTTTTGTTGGAGGATTTTTAATGCGTGGAAGTTAAAGTGGCCAAATCTTCGATGCCATAGCCATGATTCTTCAACTTGAACTTTCATGGCCGTGTCTCTGATATACTTCCAGCGAAGCGGAAAATTGCGATTCTCCATTGGCACTTTGGCTATTAATTTGTAGTTGTTTTTCTTGTCACGGATGACACAACAATCATCCTCGAAGAGTAAAGAGTAGCCGTGCTCCATCATTTGTCCAACACTTAGCAAGTTACTTGCTAGGCTTGGCACTAGAAGAACGTCATTGATAGATCGAGTGACGTTATTAGTTTGAACAGTTATCGTACCTTTGCCTTTAGTGTCAACAAGCGCTCCATTCCCTAGTTTGACGCGGGACTTTACGGACGTGTTGATACTATCAAATAATTTTCCATCTCCTGTCATGTGGTTGCTGCACCCACTGTCGATCAACCAAGTATCGTCCCTCTGTTTATTTGCGACATGACAGGCATAGAATAGCTGATTTTTGTTCTCCGGTATATCTTCACTTTCTTCCGTGAAGTTAGCTTGATGATTTTGTTTTAAACGGCAATCTTTTTCTAGATGCCCAAATCTTTTGCAGTTATTGCATTGTGGCTTCCCTTTATGGAAACAATCTTTCTCCAAGTGGTTTGTCCTTTTGCAAATACCACATGGAGGGTAGCTTTTTCTTTTTTGATCGAACCCGGTTCTGGGTTTTGCTCCTCCTCTCGAATTTTCTTCAAGATTTCTTTTCCCCCCATTATTAGATTTTTGAGACCTTAATTTGAGTTTAGACTGAAAGGCACTTTCGAGTGAGTTTTCACTACGCCGACTCAGTCTAGCCTCATATGCTTCGAGAGAGCCAACTAATTCTGTTACTGACAGAGTCTCAATGTCTTTTGACTCTTCAATAGCAGTAATGACATGATCGTATTTTTCAGTCATACTGATAAGTATTTTTTCTACGATCCTTTTATCAGTTATATTATCTCCATAGGCTCTCATTTGGTTTACTATTTCTTTAATTCTAGAATAGTAGTCTTTAACGGTCTCGGTCTCTTTCATATTTAAATTTTCAAAATCTCGTCTTAGAGTTAGTAGTTTTACAGATCTCACCTTGGCATTTCCTTGAAATTCTTCTTGAAGGATCTTCCACGCCTCTTTGGCTGTCGTAGCTCCCATGATTCGTGGAAAGATAGACGGTGTCAAGGCTTGTTGAATGTAGCCTAGAGCAGCAGCATTTCTTACAACATTTTTGTTGTATTTTTCTTGTTCTTCTGCGGACAGAGTTTCGACGTCTTTTGGAGTTGTAAACCCGACTTCGACAATATCCCACAAGCTTTGTGCTTGGAAATATGTCTTCATTCGGATACTCCAAAAATCATAGTTATCACCATCAAAGATGGGGACGGGAATATTGTACGCACCGACGGTAGTCATGGTGTATTCGAACAACGCCCAACACGGCTCTTGATACCACTTGTTAGATTTAGTGTAGGTTTAGATTTTTTAGAAGTGATAGTATGAAGTATTATAGTGTTTATAATGTTGAGGGGGTGTTTTAGAAATTAGAATGGAAAAGAGTTTTTAGAAAGTTGTTTTATTACTTCAATTTGTTTGTGTTTTGTTGTGTTACATTTTGCAAGACCACTAGCCTATTTATAGGCTCAATAAGTCTACTAGATCATTCTAGCAAATCTTGATTTTTTTGACTAACTAAATCTTTAACAATTTCTAGTCACTTCTACTTAAATATCTACTATTAAATATCTAATAAAACTTACTAATTCTAGACTAATCTATATTAATCTAGAAAAACATTATAATATTTTAACAAGTTTAATAGCTAACTAATTTTCTTAGAGATGAAACAGATTACATTGGTTGCATTCAGGATGTCGAAGGGATTAAATAACGCGGAACAACAGACAAAAACCAAAAAGTCTGAAGATCAATCAACATTGTGAAACTTATTATTCGTCAATCTTATTCTCTCACTCTTTACTTTCTGAATTTATACTTTGAAAATTCAAGTTTGATAGTACGATACAATGCTCATTGATGTGTCTTTGTGCTTTAAAGGATATAATTTTGTTCATGTCCTTTGTGTTGTAAAAAATGTGGTTTGCAATGTTTTTGTGTTGGCTACAAGTAAAGCTATATTATTAATCTATATAGCTAACAATATCAAACATTCAAACGTGCTCGTTCCATCGCAGGAACGAGCGAGCCGTTTCAAATCTAGTTTTAATATCATTTTCATGTGTATGTCTTTTTGTTTTTTTATTATGGCTTTTAGTCTTTACCGCCATTCCTGAGTGGTCACCGAGTTCCCAATGAAGCACATCACCCGAGTTCAATTCCTGAATATGTCAAATTATTCAAAAAGGGAGTGTGACTAGAGGATGCGCATAATGCGCAATTCACCCGGTATTAATTCGCGCTCGAGGGCCTGATTACCCGAGGTTTTACCTTCTAAGTAGAAGCCAATGTGTTCGTTCATAAAGGAATTTACTCGCTTGCCAAACAAATATTCTTTACCGCCATTATTGTTCTCAGGTCATGTGTATAACCTTTTTTACACAAAATGATATGTAGGTGTTTCGAGAGGCAATAAACATGTAACCATATCACATATAACAAAATGACTAATTATAGCAGTAACGTGGCAGGACCTTCCTCTCCGTAATGATTAATATGCTCATATTATAAGAGGCGTCTTATTCAAAATTCACCAATATTTTTTAAATTATTAGCGAATACGTTATATACCATGTAAATAAAAATAAAAACCATCAATTTTTTTCCGGGAGAAATACGTTATCATTTAATAAGCATTATTATTGTTGGACAAATGATATGCATTGGATTCTTTGAAGTAAAGATGACACGTGATCTACCACAACCTTTAATTGCAGCAAACTAAATATTACTGTAATGTAATAGGATAGGATAATAATCAGGAAAGTACGAGAATGTTGTTGTAGATGAGTCTGTTACGTGGTGATCGAAGAAGTCGGAATGTAGCGGGATTTGCTTTTAATAGATAACCATATACTCGGTATTAATATAATATCATATGTTAATGCCACGTGTGAGTAACACATGTCGTACTGTTGACACGTAGTATCTCACCACCAATATCATTCCTTTTATATATACACCTTCAATTCATGTCTCCTAACATGCAAGTAATTATAAATATAAATATAATAATCTCTGTTTCAAGTACATAGGGAAATTTTGTTTTACTAGTTGGAAGCAAAAAGCCGATTACTTGAACTAGAATTCAAAAATAAAAAATGGCGGAAATAGGAGGAAGAAGAATGGCAGGACCATTGCTGTTTCTGAACCTGGTGATGCATTTAATAACACTGGGTTTTGCTAGTTGGTGCTTGAACAAGCTTATCAATCGCCAGACTCGCCACCCCAGTATGCCATTTATTTATATATATATGTGTTCCATAATATAAATTAGAGTAATTTAATCTGAATATAATGATGAATTAATTATACGGATCAGGTTTTGGAGGAAATGGAGCGACGGAGTTTTTTCTGGAGTTTGCAATATTAGCTTCAGTTCTTGGAATCGTATCAAAGTTTGCAGGTGGGAATCACCTTAGAGTTTGGAGGAACGACAGTCTTGCAGCTGCTGGATCTTCATCTCTTGTTGCCTTCGCTGTCACCGCTCTTGCTTTTGGGTATGTTAATTACTAATTTAATTATATTTATTATTATTATTATAATTTTTAATTAATTACCTAAATAGTTTGAATTGATGTATATGTGTATGTGTAGGTTGGCATGGAAGGAGATATTGTTAGGTGGACACAGAGGATGGAGGTTGAGGATAGTGGAAGCATTCATAATAATATTGGGTTTCACAGAGCTGTTGTATGTCATGTTGGTGCATGCAGGTTTGTATAGTAGTCGATATGGGCCCGGCTACCGTGACAGCGACTACGGACTTGGTGGTGCTCATCATGCCGAAGAACCTGGGTTCAAAGGAACTAGAGTTTGATAACAGTTTGTATGTATATGTGGCATGGTTGTAGTAGATGGTAGATTGTATGTTGTGTGCGGACGATGATTAATTTTAAAATTAGGCCATATATATTATGTATGCATGTGGATTTATCTACTATAATGTAGATCTTTATCTTGATCAGTTCAATAGTAAATATACCTAGTATTATTTATTATTGATCTCAGTTTGTTCAATTTATAACGTATACGGACAATGAAGTATTCGTATTGGGTCATCTAAACCTTTATTACGTCTAATATTGAGTATTGTTATTTTTAGGGTGTGTTTGGTAGAGGAGCTTATGGGAGCTTATGAGAGCTTATAGGAGCTTGAGCTTATGATTTTAATAAGCTCTAAGTAATAAGCTTTGTTTGGTAGACATAAAAAGTAGAGCTTATGAAAATCATAAGCTCTAGAAAAATAAAGCTACTTCTAGTAGCTTATGAAAAAAAGTAGAGCTTATGAACTAGAAAATAAGCTCCAGCTAATTTACCAAACACTTATAAAAAATAATAAGCTCCAGCTACCAACTTAAAAAATAAGCTCTAGTCCATAAGCTCCAGCTCCAGCAATAAGCTCCAGCTAGTTTCATCCAAACACACCCTTAAGCGGTTTTGACATGGTTTGGTTTCCAAAACGATTTTTGATCGCCGGAATTGATCACATATCTCTGTTTCCCGCTGGAGTTCTGCGCCTGATAGAAGTCCCGAACAGGCAAAGTAGCTCTATTCCTAGGGGCTCTATTCCTATTTAGGGAGTGAAGCAGGGGTGTTCATAATATTCGAATCCGAATTCGCAATCCGAAATCCGAATAACCTGAAAATCCGATCCGAAAATATATTAAAAATCAAATATCCGATTTTTCGGATAGTGGATTTGGCCATCCAGTTCAGTGACGATGAATGCAAATAAAAAGTTGTAAGGACGACGCCTATGATTTCAGTATAAGTTTAAGGACGTGGAAGTAATTTTGTCCTTTATTTATGATTATTTTTTTTTATCAAAAATGGACAAATTTAAAATAGTGAACATTGTAAATCAACTAGTTGTGGAGCCCTCGCTTCGCGTCGGGGCTCCGTTTTGAATGCGAGTTAAAAATAAAAGTCTTGATCTATTTTGTAAAAAAGAATTTTTTTCGACATCTAACATTGAAGGGTTGTTCCTTTTGTGAAAGTTGTTTCTTTTAGCGTTCGTTTTTTTTTTTTTAAAGTTAGTTGATCTATGATGTTTTAGCAGAGGGGTATAAAATACTATTAATTTTTAGCAGGAAATACTATTAAATACGATACAATTTTACACAAGATATTTATTTATTTAGAGAATGAATATACTTAAACCTTGCTACAACACTTATAGGCAGTGTACCTAATCGTACAGTAGTGTAGTTTTTAGTAAGTCCGGTTCGTTCCACAGGGAAAATCTTTAAACAAAGCTTAACGCTATATTAGTTTACTTTTATAAAAATACAAATATATATATAAGTAATATTATTATTATAAAGGGGGGTTT